>NW_015389433.1:152504-158479 GCF_001527695.2 Protobothrops mucrosquamatus | reverse complement strand
GGGTTCTGGAGCTATTCTCTATTCATTAAACAGGTGACTTGACTGATGCCAAAACAAAGGATGGATTTGGGTCTAATCAGGTTGAGGTGGAGTGGCAAACTTACCAGACAATTCTAAAAAGATCTAAGGTCATGGAAAAGACAAAATGGATAGATATAAAAGGAAATCATGGTAAGACAGAGAGAAGACTTTAGGCACGTAATTCTAATTTTATGTTGATCATTAGGAAATGCTAGACTGTCATAACCCCTCATTTAACCTTGTTTAATTTTTTGATATTACATAAATTATTTAAATCATTTATATACCATAACATTTTAAAAGTGTCTGGAATCATTATGAAAAGTATAAATATATATTTAAAGTAAGAGAATATTGTTTATATATTTAGCTTTTCTTGTAATTTTATTTTGACCATTCTGTTGTAAATTTCCTTAAATAATATAATTTTAGCTTCGCCAAAAAGCCTCTTAGCGTTTGGTTTATGCAAAAAATCTTGTTTTCCTCCCTAGCCATCCTGCTTCTCTTTTAAGTTCATAATTGCAATGATGTTTTTTTAAACTTAGACTACTTTTTTATTCCTAGCTTTATCATGAAATTGGATCGAAATGTTTACCATTTTCATTGCAGATACATTCAACATTCCTAGCCTGGAGAGTGTTCGTAATTACTACAGGTATGTTAGCATGTAATGATGGTTTCAGCAGTCCAGAAAAATATACAGTGAACAGAAATTTCTATTTAAACAAGATACATGTACCGAAAAGTTGACTCTATACACATTTTATCAATTAAGTATTTTAAGATCAGTTATATTCAATTGTGTTATATTCATAATTGTGTCCAATTATGAAAGACTGCCTGGACAAGTCCCTGGACAAGTGGTTTGCCATTGTGTGCTTCCTAAGGGCTGAGAGTGATTAGCCCAATATCACCCAGCTGGCTTTGTGTCCAGGACAGGACTAGAATACAAGTGTTCTAGTTTCTAGCCTGATGCCTTAACCATATACTAATCTGGCTCTCCAATTATAGGTAACCAAGATTCTTTTCTCCTTTCTGTACTATTTGGTAGCTGCATTTTTTCCCTTAACTTTCTGAAGGAAGGAGCGAGGAAATTCAAGTTTTGAAATTTAAGTCATATTATTATTATTATTATTATATTATCTTTTATTCATTAAACATGAACCTCAGTCAATTGAACATTCAAATTGGCTGGCACTGATGGTTGACACAGGTTGCTATCAGCATCCGAGGTGTCAACCAGGTATCTCCTTAAAATATAAGATGTTCCGAGTAGCGCAGTTTTTTGTAACATTGCTGGAGTTATTGCAGAAAGCTGCAGTTTCTTGATGTATTTTACAAAGTTTTTGGACGTAGTTCCCAGTGCCCCGATGACAATGGATACCACTGTTACACGTTTCATCCATAATCGCGCAGTTTCGATGGCCAGGTCGCGATATTTTGAAATTTTTTCCAGTTCTTTTTCTTCGACTCTGGCATCTCCTGGTACAGCGACATCAATCAGCTATACACTTCGGTTCTCCAACTGTGATATCCAGCGTATTATGTTCCAAATGGTGATCTGTCTGTATTCGAAAGTTGTTGTTGTTGTTGTTGTTATTATTACTACCACTACTATTACTATTACTACTATTATTACTATTATTACTATTATTATTTGGCTAACTAAGAATGGTGGTGAACTGAGCCCAAATGCATCTCTGTTAACATATCTGTTATCCTTACAAGCTTCTCATGTAACATATTTCTCCTTCTGATTAGATTTTTCTTAAAGTCCTTTTCTTTGGCAGGAAATATTCTGTGTGGCAGAAAGATGGCTCCTTTCATTACGTTCATAGAACACCTTTTGGAAAATATTCTTTCACCTGTGTGGATGCAAGTCTTGATCCAGGTCCCAAGATACCCTACAATTTCTTTGGGTTATTAAATGCGGTAATGTTAGAAAAAACAATGTTTTATCAAATCAAAAGATCAGAAAAAATTGAGGCCAGTTGTGTGTCTTACATATGTTAACCATAACGTCTGAATGAAGTGTTCCAAGTACAGGTAGTCCTCTGCTTACAATAATTCGTTTAGTGATGTTTGAAGTAATAACAGTGAAAAAATGGACTTATGACAGTTTTTCACCCGATCGTTATAGCACTCCCATGGTCACGTGATCAAAATTCAGATGCTTGGCAACTGGTTCATATTTATCACATTGCAGTGTCCCAGGGTCATGTGATCATCTATCGCGACCAAGCAAAATGAATGGGAAAGCCAGATTCACTTAACAAACAACTATGATACTAACTGAACAACTGCAGTGATTCAATTAATAATTGGCAAGGTCATAAAATGGGGCAAAACTCACTTGACAACTGTCTCACTTAGCAACAGAAATTTTGGGCTCAATTGTGGTCGTAAGTCAAGGACTACCTGTATTCACATATTTTTGTCAGTATTCCTACTTTCAGTCTTTGAGATATGCAATATTTTATCAATGAGGTTGGTATGCCTCACATCTCTGAAGAGTGAGCATTTTCAAAGAGATAGTGAATTTAGCTTCCTGTGGCGTGAGTTTCATTTGGAGTGACCAAATCTTTTCATGAGATTTAGTTTCCTATGGGACAAAGGATCAATGGAGATTTAAGTAGTTTTGAAATAATATATGTCTCTAGCAAAACACCCATTCCTTATTATGGTTTCTTTGCACATAGACCTCCATTGCATTCCTTAGCTGCAAAGGGGAAAAAATTGCCCTCTATCCCTACTTTGGGTCACAGAGCAATCTTCAGGGATAGATAGGTTCTATAGGAAGGCCATCTAATTATCCTAAATTATTAGTCAAACTCAAGATTCTACTAAGTATTTCCTTAAGGGAATCTGTCAGTGATAATCATAAAAAGAGTGTTAAGACAATCTGTTGAGATTGTTTTTCTTAAATATTCTACTGTTGTCTCATGATCATGTTGTGATATAGAAGATTCTTTGGCAGCATTAGAAAGATCAGACCCAGTCCAAAGCTATGTCTATATTCTAACATACACATATAGCTTCTGTGAAACAGCACGGTTGTATGAACACCTTGCCTTTACAGGTAGTTCTCAATTTACCACAGTTCATTTAGTGATTGTTCAAAGTTGCAGTGGCACTGAAAAAAGTGACTTATGACCATTTTTCGCAACACTGTTGCAGTATCCCCCTGGTCACATGATCAAAATACAGATGTTTGGCAACTGGTACATATTTATGATGGTTGCACTGTCCTTGGGTCCTGTGGATATAAAAATAAAATCTGTTTTTTTTTTAACTGTTAAATGGGAGCCATTTGGAGATGTTTCTTCTTTACAACCTGCCTCCAGAAACGGTGAATGCTCCAACACTGGAAGTTTTTAAGAAGAGACTGGACAGCCATTTGTCCGAAATGGTGTAGGGTTTCCTGCCTCAGCAGGGCGTTGGACTTGATGACCTCCAAGGTCTCTTCCATCATCATCATCACCATCATCATCATCATCATCATCATCATCATTAAAATTAATTTTATTAATTTTATTAATTTTATTAGATTTGTGTGCTGCCCACTTCATCTAGAGGCGATTCTGGGTGACTTACAAATATTAAACTTTATTTGTAACTAGGACTTTAAAGATGTTCATGGCTTCCAGTACTAATATTGTGTTTAAAAATTGCATGTATGTGTTGACTATTGGCAGTCAATGTATTATTAAAACTTTTGCACCTTTTCATTTCAGAATAAAATGGCAGAGTTGTCTGAACTGATCTCAGAAAGTCATGATAGTAACCATACCATTTTGTTTGGTCATTTCCCTACCTCATCAATCATCTCTGTATCTCCAGGAATACGAGCAGCCATGCGGTATACTATTTTAAAAAAATTTTTTTTTTAAATATATGAATTATTTATCTTCTGCTTTTTAAAATAAATTGTTCATTTTGTATTAATGAATAATAAGAAATAATTATTGTTAAAATTACAGTGTTAATTGGCCAGAAGTTAATATTTCTAAAAATAATAGTTCTTCATGTTGCAATGCCCTTTCCTAGGTAAACAAAAGGTATTAAGAAGATCCCCTTTCCCAGGACATGTATGCTCCTGTAATGGAGAAATCAGAACCACAGTCTCTTCTCCTGCTCATTTTACAGAGACTTATTCACCGGCTTACAAGGCAGTACAGACCAATTTGTCATCCCTGTACTCTCCTTTGACATCATCTCCTTCATAATTTATAATATCATCAAGTTCTGAGCAATAATGTGCAAAAAATGCCCAGTGCTGACTGCCAGATGAAGTCAGACAAGCTTGATGTAGTTCAGTTCTATACTGAGGGTATTTGTCTGTTCTCAGTTTTGCAGCATTTCTTGGCACTATTTTTTTTATTTTCAGCTGTTTAGATAGTATAGTATGAATTTTGGATTCATCTCTAGCTTCTAATTCCCCTCTTTTAATTCAGTAATCCCAGTATTTTTAATAGTTAGACATAGTTTGTTTTTTTAAATGATAGTTGTTCTAAGCTCATGGTTTCTTTTCTTAGACTTTATAATGGCAAAAGTTCAGAGTAGTGATATTGTATGCTATACATTAATGCTATATTTTGCTTTGATTAGTTTTGCCTTAGTTTATTTGTGTGGGCATTTCCATACATTGGGTGGCCTGATGCCTGTCCTTCATACTCGTCATCCTGATGGAACTTTAGAACTGGAGTTGGGAGACTGGAAGCATACTAGGAAGTACGTAAATGTCCAACGCAAAGGCAAATTTTATTTTATTTTTCTATTTTCTATCATTTCTTAGTGCCTGGAAGCTGTAGGGGTCTGGATGGGGGACAACAAGCTTCAAATGAACCTTGGCAAAAGAGAGTGGTTGTGGGTGCAAGGGACCTCAGGATCCAGTTGTTTATCATTTTTAGTTCTGGATGGCATGGTTGCACAATATGCAAACTGGAGGTTCTCATGACTCCTGCTTGAAGAGCAGGTGGCAATCATGACTAGAGGGGCCTTTGTGCAACTTTGTGTTGTGCGCCAGTTGAGCTCTTACTTGGATCATAATTGACTACACATAGTCATTCATGCCCTAATCATCTCTTAGTTGGATTACTGCAACACGGTCTACATGGGGCTACCCTTGAAAAGTATTCGGAAGCTATAGCAAGTGCAGAATGCAGCAGCATGCACAATTCTGTAGGCCCCTAGAATGGTACATATTACACTGCTATTGCACAAGCTGCATTGGTTACCAGTTTGCTTCTGGGCCCAGTTCAAGGTATGTTTCAATTACTTTTAAAGCCCTATATTGCATGAGTCAAGAGTATCTGAAGAACCATCCCACTCCAAAGGGACTAACTCATACATTTGTGCCAGCAAAAGAGGTCTGCTACGGATTGCGTCTGCTAAGGAAGTCCAGTGGGAAGGTCAAAGACAAGAGCCTTTTTTGCTGTGGTCCATTCTGTACCACCAGAAGGAAGAACTTTCCCACCCTTTTGGCCTTCCAGAAGGGTGTTAAAACATGACTTTGCTAGCTAGTTTGGGGCCAAGAAGGGACTGCTCACCACTGGAGATGGCTGACAGGGTAAGATAAACTTATCCCTGTACCATCTGTCTCTTGGTTCCTGGGTTTTGTTTTGTTTTTTGCATAATTTGAAAATTTAAACTGCTTTTCTATTTATCTTTTTGTGATCTGTAAGTGGCCCAGAATCACCTTATTAGGAAGATGGGTGGCACATACAATTAATAAAATAAATAAATAAATATCTTCTATTCTTTAAGATGTTCCTTGTTAATTAAAATATTATTTTAATTGTTGAATATCAGGTATCGGATTCTTGCTTTTGATCATGATCTCTTCAGTTTTGCTGACCTGAAATTTGAAGAATGGCCTGTAATTCTTATCACCAATCCTAAATCATACCTTTATAGTAGCTATGCTCACGAGCCGCTACAGAGAATTCTTCATT
>NW_015389433.1:148008-151286 GCF_001527695.2 Protobothrops mucrosquamatus | reverse complement strand
TGTCGAGGTGAGTTCTCTGCTACTGTTCATCATTCTATCATATATTTACTGAAAAATGCATTTGGCAGAATCTCTGCTCATCCATGATTATTCAGTAGGTAACCTTGGGGATATTACTGCCTTCCAGCCTCTCTAAGCAGGAGCAGTACGCATAGCATAAGGATAGGTATGTTTCAACAACATGGTATCTGTAGACACCTATATATCCACAGGTGCCTCTAAACACCCATCAGGCTCCATAGCCAACTTCATTTTTTAAAAATTATTTTAATATGAACAATCAAAAGGGAATCTAGCATGCTGCAGAGCACTCACCTCAAGTATAATACTTCATTTCCAAAATAAAAACTTCCCCAATATATTGCAGAGTTTTCTCAGAAGTCTGGCTATTGCACAAAAGGAGGAGGAAGGAGGAGGGGAGAGGAGAAGGAGATTCATGTAGGAAGATGACGGTAGCCTCTCACTAGCAATAGCACTTAGACTTATATAACACTTCATAGTGCTTTACAGCCACTCTGAGCCGTTTACAGAGTCAGCATATTGCCCCCAGCAATCTGGATCCTCCTTTTACCGACCTCGGAAGGATGGATGCCCGAGTTAACCTTGAGCCAGTCAGGATCGAATGCCAGGCAGTGGGCAGAGTTAGCCAACAATAACTGCATTCTAACCACAGTGCCACCACGGCTGCTTCTGGTAAATGGATATTTACTGACTGGGCAAGCCCACCTTAGCAGGCATTTTATAACAATACCTTCAATGTGCTTTCAAATGATTCTACTACCCCAAACAGTTGGGGAACCTGCCGTTCTGGAAAAGAATGAGGAAGAAAATCTAAACGACTGGCTTTGTCTCAATTACTTGGCAGCAAAGTTAAACAGTGAAACAAAGAATGGGTCAGCCATTCAACAATATGACCAAAATTAAATGGTGTACAGTAAGGACTGCTAGAAAGTATTTAAGTAGCAAATAATGAAGAACCTTAAATATGCAAGTCTGCCGTTAGAATATACCATAGTTGTTAAACTGGACATTTTGTTCATAGTTATTAGTTGCTTTCCTATTATGCCATATTGCATCATAGAACAGAAGTGCCCAAATGTAATGGAGGCATGTAGAAATTTGGGAGTGGTGTTACTAGGATAGTAGGGAATTTTAGAAAAAATGTAGTATAGACAATCCAGTCGCTTTCAAAGGAAGTAAGGTAGGCAGGTTATTGGAAGAGAGGGAGGTGCTGAAAGGATTGGCAGGTGTGTCATAGGAACATCAGGGACTGTATGAGCTTATGGGAATAAGAGAAGGCACTGTAGAATTGGAGCTCAGTGGGTTAATGGTTTGATTAACAGCAGATCTATAGGAAGATGAGGACTGGAAACCTGATTTGTGCAACAGGGCAGATTGATTTAACAGAAATCTTCCCTTTGGGTGGGGAGCTGGGGGAGGGGCTAAAAAATAAAAAAAAATGGAACATAATACTGAAAAGTTTAGTAATCCTTGTTTTGGTCCTGTTTTTAGGATGCCAGTGGTAGAAGTGCCACTCAGCTTCATACATTTGCTATGCAGGAAAATCTTTCTCTTAAATTTGGTCTTTTGGCATCTTGGCTTCTTCTTAATGATCATTATATATTGGTAAGTATTCTTTCAGATAAGGAGATGAACAATAGACGGATGGATGGATATATGGATATACAGGTAGTCATCGCCTTACAACCATTTGTTTGCTGACTTTCGAAAGCTCCCACAGCATTGAAAAAAGTGACTAACAGCTGGTCCTCACCCTCACCCTTGTTGAAGCATCCCATGGTCATGTGATCAAAACCCAGGCACTTGGCAACCTGCATGCGCTTATGTTGGTTGCAGCCTTCTGGAGTCACGTGATTTTTCCAGTCTTCCCAACCAGCTTCCTACAAGTAAAGTCAACGAGGCAAGCCAGATTTGCTTAAAGATTGCATGACTCACTTAACGATGACAGTGATTTGCTTAATAACTGTGACAAAACAGGTCATGAAATCGGGCACAACTCACTTAACCACCTTGCTTAGCAATAGAAATTCAAGTGCTAATGGTCGCCTTAAGTCGAGGACTACCTTATACAGACATTATTAATGAACTTTCAAGTTGCGAATTTTTGCTGATACAAACTGATCTGTCTGTACCCGGAAGTCGGGAAAAGATGGGCAGGTTTGCTTGTATTGGCAAAATATATATATGGTGCGCTGGAAACAAGCTTCCTCTCATCTTCTCCTACCCTGGGGACCCTCTAGGGTAGTGGACAGGCACAGTGCAGATCTCACCCCACATAAGTAGCGGCATTGCAGCAAAATCTGATCCAGTGAATCCTGAGCGGCAGTGGGAGAAAGTGGGAAAGGAAGTTGGGAGAAGACAGGTGTAATGGGAGTTGTGTTGGGAGAAGACAGGTGTAATGGTATTTATTGATGTGTCAAATTTATTGGCCTCCCATCTTACCTCAAGGTAACTCTGGGAGGCTTACAATCATAAAAGATACAAACTACATAAATTAAAAAGATAAGTAAGTTAGTACAAAAAGTCAAATACTACAGTGCAGTTAAAAGATGAGGGCAGGAGTAGGATGGGAGAGGAGGTAGGATCTGTTGTTAATTGATCAGTCACCTCCACTGTGCTGCTGCCCCATTGGAGCCCCAAGCTAACTGGCAGAGCCAGGTCTTTAGGCTCTTAGGAAAAGTCACATTGAGGGGCAAGATGTTCCAGAGGACAGGTGCAACGGCAGAGAAGGCCCTTTTCCGGGTCCCCACCAGCTGGAATACTTGGGCCGACGGGGCCCATAGCATGGCTCCTCTGCCGGCACAGGTGGGGTGGGCCCATTCCAGTGGGCTGAGATGATTCCTCAAGTAGCCTGGACCCATTCCATGAAGGGCTTTAAAGGTGATCACCAGCACCTTGAATTGCACTCGGAACCAGACAGGCATGCATGGAAACCGTTGTTTATTACTTATTGTATAAAAACTTACTTATTGTACATCATCCAGAGTCACCTTGTTTAAGATGGGCAGCCATATAAATCTATACATTTAATAAAGAAATGATAGGTAGATGATGGATGGATGGATGGATGGATGATTATTACGGCTCGTAGAAAATATGGTGGCTTGTGTTGTGGTGGTTGTATCCCTGTATATTTGGGTGATCCTGTTACTTTTGGAGCTGCACTAGCTGCTGATTGGCTTCTGTATGCAACCCAAGGTGTTGGTTGTGACTTGTAAAGCCCTGCGTTGCTCTGCAACAGGTTATCAAAAGCCTGC
>NW_015389433.1:125753-147375 GCF_001527695.2 Protobothrops mucrosquamatus | reverse complement strand
GATGGATGGATGGATGATTATTACGGCTCGTAGAAAATATGGTGGCTTGTGTTGTGGTGGTTGTATCCCTGTATATTTGGGTGATCCTGTTACTTTTGGAGCTGCACTAGCTGCTGATTGGCTTCTGTATGCAACCCAAGGTGTTGGTTGTGACTTGTAAAGCCCTGCGTTGCTCTGCAACAGGTTATCAAAAGCCTGCCTTCTATGGGATCATCAATGGTCTCTGAGTTTCGTTGTTTGCTTGCAGAGATTTCATTACCCAGCTAGGTAACACCATCGATGCAAGTGAGTATGGGGTTTGCTCTCGGTTTAGATTCAGTGGTCTGCCCTGCCATTTTTGGCAGTGGTTTTCTTGGTAGTTTCTTGATTAGGGTATTGTTTTCTGTTTATAGTATCTGGGTGTTGGCAGCTGGAGAGGTTGTATTCTGGTCTTTTTGTTTCCTTCCTAACTTTTTTATTGTCTCTAGGAAATTCTTTGTGGTACAGGAGAGAAGTAGCTTCTGTTCACATATTTCTTAATAATTGAGAAAGTTAGTTAATAGTAGCTGACCTTTTTATTTTTCATTTTCAAAATATATCATACTGCTTTTGACTTTTTTTTTCAGGTACGCACAATCTTTGTGTTAATAGTTATATTTCAAGTTGTTTTGCTGATTATTTTCCGGTTTCGAGAAAAACCTAAATTTAAAGGTAAGAACAATTATGCTGATACTTTTTCCTTTCATCCCCTCCCCATTTAATTTTTCTTCTTTCAGAACTAATGGAATGTTGAAAAGAAATTATGGGAAAGGGTCTCAGTTCTCTCCTTATTGTCCAGAATAAGTCTCTGAAGACTGAACATAAAGTTGCTATCATTGGGAAAACCAACAAAAGAAAGATTTAGCTCAATAACAGGCCAAATTCAATTGGCGGCTGCAGAAAAAAATATTACAGAAAAAAATTCACAGTGCCTCCTACTCAGAGAGATAGTTGGGCAGTGACTGAGATTATTGCAGTTTAAGTCTTGTCTGCCCCCCCCCCCAGCTCCCCTGGTCATTTGTCTCAGAGTGGAGAGTATGCAGCCTGCCCTACACACAGGGCAACATGCACACACACATAGAAGAAGTCCTGGCAGAGAGCAGAACATACTACTTTGTTACATAGAAAAAAAATAGACCCTTCTGAATTTGGCCACTGCTGATAAAGAATTCTGGAAGCCATGCCCAGTGTACTTATCCTACTATGTTTTTATATATGAATGGAATGCTTTAAACAACATTTCAAGTGAATTTCTATTTGAAACTCTCATGTGGTCTTAGCTATCATTGAGGATCTTTTAATTTGCCTAGAGCCGATTATAATATCAGTTATTAGATTACCTTTATTGTCATTTTTTACTGTGGGCACATTGATACACATTAAAAATGAAATTTTGTTGCTTGCCCTCAATTATGTTATGTACACAAACATAACACACATTTGAACGTGCTATATACAACATATGTATAAACCTACATCCTTACATATAAATAACGTATAAATATTAATCATCTTGAATACATAGTGGAAAGAGGAAGTTTTAGAGTTCACAAGGTTAATACTGTATGGAACAAAACTGTGACTGAATCTGGATGTTCTGCTTCGGATGTTGGCAGTAACATTGGTGTACAGTGTACACAGTTGAAATGAAACTGTTTTTTTTTTAAATTGTCCCATGCCTATGTCAGTCCCCACATTGCCCCAAATATGAAAGATAGATATTGATTATAAGCTGTACTCAGCTAGCCTCCTTTGTACTTCCAGTATTTTGCTTCTGCAAAATTTGGGCAACATGATGGTGGGACAAACATCAGCAGGTCAGTTGTGATTATTTCATAGCAACAATATTCTCTCATACAGTCACATTTTCTAACAAGAATATTTTTAGAAATATTCTAAAAATTTGAGTTGGGCTAGCTTTTAATCACATAAAGTAGCTAATAGATTCCAGTATCAGAATAGAAGTTCATTTTTAAACATTAGAATTTCTCTTATTTTTATTTGTGATAGGTTTTTGATAGTCACATATACATATTTAAAAACCTAAGGGGTGGTTGGGTGGGTTGTATTGTACATCTTGAATTGATTTGGACAAATATAATTAGGACATTTTATTTTATTATTATAGTTTGTTAGATGTCTCTATACCTTTCCTGTAGGAGTTCAAAGCAATGTATGCTGCACTCCTCTAATTTTTCCGCACAACAATAACCTGTCAGGTTAACTGAATTGAGAGTGATTGCTCCAAAAATCACTTGAATAAATTTTATGGCTAAGAGTGGACTTGAACCAGGTTGTCTCCAGTTCTAGTCCAATACTGTGCCTTCTCTAGAACAAGTGGAAGACTGGTTCTAATCCAGCTTCTCAGTAGCTGTTGATGATGTATCACTTTCTAAAAATGTGACCTGGTATGTTTTCAGCAGTAGCGAGCAATAATTTTGACCTGAGATTATGTTCCTGTTTCAGAACCTCCAGGGGTGGCAGTACGAGCCTCTTTTTCTCTTCATGTCCTCAGCAAAACAGATTTCTTTTTCTACTCGTTTTTGGTGCTAAATCTATATACCGTTCTAGGTAAGTGCGAAGAATGAGGAAAAGCATTTTATTAATTTCTAAAGACTTTATGGCAAAACTTTTTAATAGGGTTCTAAATGAAAAAATAATGAATTCTTACAATGTAACTATTTGAATCATGTATTGGCATTATTTAGATTTTAAAAACCCAAACAATTAAATAGATTTTTTTTAAAACAGGAAAATCTCCTTCTGGTAGAGCTCAGCTCCTGATAATTTCGTGGACACGTAATGTACAGTAGTGCTAGGCTTACAACCAGAATTGAGTCTAACATTTCTGTTGCTAAGCGAGACTGTGGTTAAATGAATTTTGCCCCGTTTTACCACCCTTGTTGCCACCAGTTCTTAAGTGAATCACTGTAGTTGTTAAGCGAGTAACTCGGGTTGTTAAATGAATCTGGCTTCCCGATTGACTTTGCTTGTCAGGAGGTCGCAAAAGAGGATCACTCTGGGACACTGCAACAGTCAAAAATATGGGTCAGTTACCAATCATTTGAATTTTTGACCATTGGAAGGCTGCAGTGGTCATAAGTGTGAAAAAATGGTTATAAGTCACTTTTTTCGATGCTGTTGTAACTTCGAACTGTCACAAAAAGAACCATTGTAAGTTGAGGACTACTTGTAGAGTATGTATAATAGATTGTTTTCCTGACTGCGGGATAGGAATAGTTTGCTCTTGCCCTTTTCCAGGATAGTTTTTCAGCTTGTCAGTCTAGCATATAGTCCTGTAATTTTCTGAAAGCCCTCCATTCAAGAACTAACCAGACTTGCTCTTATGCTTAGCTGATACATATGAGACGATTTCTTAGGCACTACGTACCAAGAAGAAGAAAAAATTGGTGAGCTTTGTATGCAGTGGCTTACCAAGAACGATTCCTGGGCATTATTGAGAAGCATACAGAGGTAGTCCTATATTTATGACTATTAATTTAATGACCATCTGAAAATACGACAATGCTAAAAAGTGATTTATGACTGGTCCTCCCACGTACAATCATTGCAGCTTCCCTGCAATGGCTTGATTTATTTAATGACTATAGTGATCTGCTTAACTGCCATTTCAACAAATTCATAAAATTGCACAGAACTCAATTAACAACCATATTGCTTAGTGACAGAATTTCTGGTTACAATTGTAGTCATAAATTGAGGATGACCTCTAGTCAGCCCTCGCATTGATTAAAAAAAGCAGCATCCCTGCTCAAAACCAAGATGTTTCTGATAATTTTGCTCAAATCTTCACTCTCTTATGTTTTCCAATATTACTGTTTGCTGCTTATGATGCAGCTTGTAATACATCTTTTTTTATTGATTTGGCCACTGAGTCCAAATTTTTTTTTTAAAAAATGCCTATTTTGAGAGTAAAAGTTATGTTTTAAAGTACTTGTACTTTGATTTCTCTTATGAAAGGCAAAGAATAAGATATAAAAAAATTAGAATCCTTTGTTTAATTTAAAAAATCTTAAGTCACTAAATTCACACATTACAATAATCCATAATGTGGTTAGTTTGATTCTGATTTAACCTGTTGAACAAACCATTCCCATTGGTGTTTAAAAACCATAGTTTATGGTATTGTGACCAAGGCATCGTTTGATATGTGAATTAATTAACTGAATAAATTATACTGACCAAATGGTATTATTTACAGGAGTTTGTTACATGTATGGAGTTTTTTTGCCCTACTGATTATTAGCAAGGATTTCAAACTGGAAAAAATATTTATTTAATGCTGTGGATGTGCTTGATATAATACCATTTCCCCCTATCAGGACCCTGGTTTGTTGGTGAGCTTACAGAGGGTCATATGGGCATCTGCTTTTCCTTTGGATTAATTTTTAATGGCCATTTCTTTGAAGGCAGCTCAACCTTCCTTATTGGAATTTTACAGGTAAGACTCTTAATATAGTTTTTGATAATGATGTTCTATCTGACCCTTTTTCAAATAATTAAATATGTTATAAGGTTAAAAAAAACTTAAGAGACAGCATTGCTTGTTAATATAACTATAATAAGCTTCCAGGGGTACATTTAGCAAACTATTCAGAACAAATTTAAATTTACATGTGATTGTTAATTTCATAGCATAATGTTGAGAGTAGGTATGTACTTGTATGTCTCCTTTCCTCTCCTACCTTTTGACAATAAGATTCCCATGGCACTTATTTATTATAACAATTTATTTATTTACAAAATAAATAACCATAGTGACAAACAAAAGAACTGAGACCTATATTACAAATAATTGTAGCGTGACTGAAATAAGCCAAGTAGTTTGACAATTCACTAATAGTTAAAAAGAGGGAGCCAATAAGCCTACCAAGGAAGCCACTGCAGTAAGCCTTGCTACATCTGTCAGACCCTTTCCTGTGTCCCTGCTAACCCACTTGTGAATGCAAATGACAGTCCTGTTTTAGTAAAAGGCAGGGCAAGTGTAAGCCAAGTGTACTACAGAGGAGGGGAAAGACAGCTTTGTCATGGGGGCAGGGTAAATGGGAAATGGCAACCATTTGGGGCCCCACACCTCTCCAGGCTGTGCTTCTTGTAATCCTGAAAAAGGAGACACTCTTTCTAATAATTTCGCCCCAGTCCTTTTAGGATTTTATAATCTCCTGCATTTCAAGACCTATCCACAGATCAGTCACTGAAGGTCATGTAAGACAATAAATAATGTGAAACGGGCCTGATTGTTGCAGCTTTACACAAGATGAAATTTTGAATATTTGTCAGAGCAGTTCCACAGAGAGCACTTTATGGACATCTACCTGAATAGGTAGATTTGCTTGAGGTCTGATCTGCTTTTTCCATTATCTCATTAATTTTGATGCTCAGAAGTTCTATTTTGAAACTGTATTTCTATATATTAAGCCACCTTTCTGTATTTTCCCACTGGAGAAACCTTTTGTAATTGTAATTTTTACTTGACTTGAAGACAGCCATAACCTCATTGCTTCAATTGTTTAAAAGTTAATTGTAGGTCATTTTGAGAAATCCTTGATGTTCTCTGGCCTTGGTTGTTTTCTTGCAGACATTTTATTATTCAAACAAACATCATAACAAGATGTTACCTAGTTTGGATAATGAAACGTCTGCAAGAAAACAACCAAGCTCAGACAGCACCAAGGACCCCTCATTTCAACCCCGAGTTATAAATATTCTCCTTTATTAGTAGATCATTTTGTTTACAAACTCGTTAACTTTAAGATGTGAGGACTTCAACTCCCAGAATTCAAGTGCGCAGCCTCACATCTTAAAGTAGCCAAGTTTGAAAAACACTGATGTAGACTAGTTTCCTGCCTTGGGCCCATAGCACCCTCTATATGTTTGTAGTGATCAACAGAACTTCCTGCTGAGAAATATAAATTAGTTTCTCTTTCACAAGCATTTTTCTTTAATTGCCCATTTGACAATAAATTCATCAATTCTTTTTTAATATGTGATCAATGGTTTTCAGAGTGTGTTAATTCCACAACTGTTCTCCCACTCAAGTGGATAACATATATTATTTCTTAATATGTGAGGGTGTAATTTTTAAAATGTTGATGCTTTTCAGCTTATTGTAAGATTCTGAGGTTCATAGTGTACAAAACTGAAAGAAAAAATTTAGATAGGGCAATGTTTTAAGTGTTCCAGGAAGAAAGTGGCCATTTTGAATTTTCATATGGACAGGAACAATTTCTAACTGTTGTCACATTTGCTAGCTTTCTTAGTTACCAGCTTAGTTACGAACTTAGTTATTATAGCTGGATGAAACCTAGCTATAAGAGGCTGAGATCTTGTCAGCCATGCAAGAAAGACCAGACAGGGAACATGGCCAGATGAGTTAATTCTACTTTATTGTAAAGTTACAGCCTGTCGTTCCTACATACTGTTATGACCCGGGGCGGGGTATGTAAGCAACACCAGCAAATGCGAAGGCTTGAATCCCTTTTATTGAACCAACCTTCCCCAAAATCCCTACGGTTCACTTTAAGCCCAAGAGCAAGGCTCTAACATGCGCACATACCTCAAGCAGTTCCTTGAAGCTAGCAGTCCGAGAGAGAAGAAAACCTAGTTCTGAGAGCAAAAACAGTTCAGGAAACTTGGGCATGAGCGACTTCGTCGCACAGAGTTTGCCATGGCTGTGGCCCAAAGCGGAGCCAAGCTGGGTCACTGCAAACTCACACACGGCAAGGCAGAGCAAGGCAGAAAGTCATCGGTAACAGCAAGGCTTCTTGAATCATGGCAAGTGTTGCTGGCAAATATAACACTTGTTCCCAACAAAAGCCCCTCACCACAGCATCTCCATAAATCCTATTCTCCAGATGGGCCTTGTGAAATAGTTGGGTCGACCGGTGCTGACTCTGCCTGCTCTCCATTCTTTGCACTCGGGGATCGGGCGGAGGAGGCAGTTGCTCGTCTCCAGAGCTCTGTTGCTCCTCTGCTCTGCTGCTTGCCCTTTTCATCTCCCCCCTCGCTCGGTCATCCTGCACCCTCTCTTCCTCTAGTGACCCTTCCGAGGCCCAAGGGACCTGGGACTGCTTTGGCCTCTGGTCATTCCTCCTGGACCAGAGAGGCTCTGCCGTCTTCCTCCATTGGCCCTGGCTCCATCTCCTCCTCCTCCTCGGAACCAGGCTCCAACGGAGCCATGATACCATACCATTACAAATCTACTATATGTGCATTTTATTTATGGCTTCATGTGCCAAGTGTTTGGAGTAATTCTGTGTATTTCTATTTCTGCATTCTGAATGTGCTCTGAGAATGTTTGTTTTTGTTTGATAGGTGGTGTTTTTCAACCTACCATTGATGGCATACACATGTTGGTGCCTGTTGCTGCGTTGCCAAGGCCAGTGTTTTCGTTCTCATCTATATTTTATCAAACCATATTGGACTGTGCCCATCCATTTAATCATGTCACTTCTATTTTTCTGGCAAGCCTTTTCCTGTTACTTCTTACTGAAGGCATACGGAACTCTTTCTTTTTTTCTCTCTCCATTGAGAACTTGGGTTGTTGTACTAAGCTCCTTCCTGGTTTACAGAATTTGGGCAATGGAATCTATTGTGCTGAGAACCTTTANGAACTACCAAGCTTCCTAATGCTTCCTTTTTTTCAGGAACTTGAAGTATACATTCACTTAAACTGTTAAGTGGCAAAGCTGTGAACTAATTCCGGTTTGTATGTCTTACGTTCTGGTTGTATAGACAATTGATTATGAAGGTTCAGGATTGCCATGAAACCCCTTCTGTGCTGCTCTGTAATAAAACTTTTAGAAAAAAGTGACACTATTTGCCTCAGGAACCCCCTGGCCTATCCTGGGGGTCTCCCATCCTATTGCTAAGGAAGCTTTGGATACAAAGCAGGGTCTCCTCCCATGGAGAGGGAATGGGCCTCCCTCTGACTTTGCCCTTATACCCATCCTGAGCAACCTGGGTAAGGAGAGCAAGCATAGCAGCAGCAGCCTTGAGGAGGAGGTAAGTGCAGCTGGGCGCCCCCTTGGGGAAGTGGGGCTCGGCTTGGTGCCGCTGGTGCTCGAGGGCCAGGCTGGGCGTTTGACCTCTGCTGCCCAGGGCTCCAGGCAGCCCGTGCCACCATCCAGCCCCCCCACATGGCCTGAGAGGAACAGTGAGGCTCCTCCAGTGGACCATGCCTTGGCACTTACCCTGGTCCCACCCCCTTCTGCCAGAGACCCTCAGGTCTGTCGCACTCCTGCCTAGGCCCCCACAGGCACCCTTGACGCGGATGTAGAGCTGGCCACACCCACCAAGTAGGCCACACACACTCCATCTACGCCCACCAAGTAGGCCGCACCCACCCTGGCCATACCCCCCGCCTCCCCGAGGGCAACCGCAATGCTAATGTGGTCCTCAATGAAATTGAGTTTGATACCCCTGATGTAGAGCTGGCCACACCCACCCAGTAGGCCACACACTCCATCCACGCCCACCCAGTAGGCCGCACCCACCCTGGCCACACACACCCTGAGGGCAACCGCAATGCTGATGCGGCCCTCAATGAAATTGAGTTTGCACCCCTGGTCTAAGTGCTAATGCTATTATACTCATTCCTATGCCATGTATACATATAAATAAATAGATATTTAAACCACATATTCAAAACAAACATCTCTTCTAAGCAGATACTAGTCAGCATTCTTATTTATTCTTTGGCCTCTATTGATACAATGGCCATCTCTTTCTCTCTCATCTTTTACCTACCCATCCATTCTTTATCACCTAGAAGAATTTTTTTTCCCACTACATCATATTTATTTTTCTGCAAACCTATTATCATTATTCACTGGCTTACATACAACGATCACCAAATATAGATTCCTACTTTAATAGGCATCCATAACAATTACTTAATACCAGTTTATATTTCCAACATATATTTTAGCCCTTTCTTCCATAATTAAACTTCACTTCCCTGCACATATTTCTCAATTCTACAAGATCAGACCACTTCCATTCACATGTATTATATGCTTCCCCTTTTTCTTAATTTCAGACAACTTTTTTCTTTTTAATTTCATTAGTTCATCTTGTTTACTATTACTCCTTTCACATTCCAAATTTTCCATTTGTCATATCTTCAGCAGATGGGCCATAGATATTGACTTCCATCAGTCACTGTGACTTTGGTCATTCAAGGATTTTGTACACATCTTTGAGGTGGATTGGGCTGAGAGAGAATGACTCAAAGTCCAAAGTCTCAAAGTTACCCAGCCAGCTTTCATGCCTAAAGCAGGATTAAATCTCAGTCTCTTAATTTCTAGGCCAGCACCTTAACCACTACACCAAACTGGTTCTCATCACATATAGCATAGATACTGAAACTTGCATATGTTTGTTTAAAAAAATATGTGAGAAATCTCATTTAAACAAAATTCAAGCTTTTAAACATTGTAGTATTTACTATTCCCTTCAGATATGGATTGCAGATGCAAGAGACATTAATGTTCTTGTCTCTTTTCTTGTGCGTTTCCTCATATTATCTGTCTACTCACTTTTCCTCTTCCACAGTTACACAGCTTTGACATGGTTAATTATTAAATGGTCAACAAGCAGACAAATATCATTCCTTGTTATTCTAGAGTTTCTTTCAAAACATCACCTAAACCAGTGTTTCTCAACCTTGACAATTTTAAGGCATGTGGACTTCAACTCCCAGAATTCCACAGCCAGCAATGCTGGCTGTGGAATTCTGGGAGTTGAAGTCCACATGTCTTAAAATTGTCAAGGTTGAGAAACACTGACCTAAACAGTAATTACTTCTCAAGTTCTCTATAATTTACACAAAACCCCTCAACATTCTCAGGCTGCACCATTAGGCTACTAGTATCTTTGGGCTGAAAATGGAAACCCATGACACAGCATTCACTATTTCACTGCAGCTGAAGTTTAGCTATTTTTCCAAAGTGAAAGAAATTTTTTGAAATGCAATTTGTTTTGATTACAGAAAGTGAAACCATTTTTGAGCCTGGAAATCCTGTTTACTTAACACCCGTTGTTAAAAATTGTTGATTTACTCAAAAGACTGATCCATTTTAAGTTTTTTCTCTGATGTTTCCATCTTTGCTTTTACTTACTTACAGTTAATACTTTCGAACTACTGCATGCCTATTATATTGTCCCTGTCATTTATTTTACCATTCCAGTCCTTATTTTTATTTATGAATCTATTTTCACAAGTTCCTCTAAACAAAAGAAATATAAAATTGGTAAATAACATTATTTTTAACAAATATTTCCCTAAAGTTTGATTAACAATGTCACTGAAACTCACATAAGGGTCATTTACGATTAAGAACACTACCATACATCCTGGAGATTTTGATAACGTCTCCCCTTTCTTCAACCTTCCTTGTATGAGGATGGTTGCTGAGAAAATGGTACTGACTCAGCCCTAGAAGAAATAAATCCTACAGATTAATATCCAATCATGGGGCAATAACATGATCGATCACCCTAGTAGACTAACTTTGTTGGGACATAGATGGGGGAAGTGTGCCCATCTTGGTGGCTATGGTACCTTACTGAACTTTCTGCAATAACTGGGAACTGCAGAAAGTGTACAGATAGTCCTTGACTTACAACCATTCTTTTAGTGACTGATGTTACAACAGCACTGAAAAAATGGACTTATGATCATTTTTCACACTTATCATTGCAGCATCATGTGATCACATGATCAAAATTTGGACACTTGGGAATTGGTTCATATTTATGGCACTTGCGGTGTCCCGGGGTCATGTGATCACCATTTGCAGCCTTCTGACACAGTCAAGGGGAAAGCCCAATTCACTTTACAACTATGACACGTAACTACTGCAGTGATTCACTTAACAACTGTGGCAAGAAAAGGTAAAATGAGGCAAAACTCACTTAACAACTGTTGCACTCAGCAATAGAAATTTTGGGCTAGTTGTGGTCATAAGTCAAGGACTACCTGTATTACAGCTGGTCTCTTTCCTATCTGGATTTTTAATGTAGTTATGGGGAAACAGTACTTTAAACCTTCCAGTGCTCAATATCTCAGGCTTGGTGCTTTCCCCCAAGCTTTTTAATATCTATATTGAGCCTGATGGATAAGTTGTCAGGAGTACAGGTACAGGGCACACTCAGATTCAGGTGAAAGTACATGACACAGGAAATACAAAGCCTCAAACAGGAAACAACCTCCAAAGCCCAAGAAGGTATAAAAGTCCATCACTCCCAGCAACATGTGGTCAGCTTTCCCATAGCCATATTTCTGTCTGGCTCTATGGAGGATGCTATTTCTTCCGTTCTCCATCACTGCTTCAGACAGGAAGGCGGTGCAGTGAGTGGTGAGGATGGCTGAAAAGATTATTGGCAGTTCCTCCCTCCCCTCCAGGATATAGCACAGAAGCATTGCTTGAGGAGGGTCCATAAGATTATCTGGGACACTACACATCCTCTTCACGACCTGTTTTCCTTGTTACCTTCTGGAAGGAGGCTTTGTGGTATCCGTAGCAGAACATCCAGATTCAGCCATAGTTTCATTCCATACAGCATTAACCTTGTGAACTCTCAAGCTTCCTCCTTCTGTTATATATTCAAGATGGACAGTATTTAATATTTGTCATGTATATGTAGGGGTGTGGGTCTATACATATGTTGTATATAGTATGTTTAGGTGTGTGTCATGTATGTGTTTCACTTTGAGAGCAGGCAACTAAATTTCATTTTTGATGTGTGCCGTTGTGCGCACAGTTAAAAAAAATGACAATAAAGGTTATCTTCTTTCTAAAGCAGTCTCCATTTTGTTTATTCCTGGCTTGGACTGGACCTGATGAAGATTTTTTTCCCCCACATTTCCTTTGTGTAACTGATAAGGTTCACCTGACCTGCTAAAACTACCAGAAGTTTACAAACCACAATACTTAAGTTCACATAATAATCATGTTCCCTACCATGTAAAAGTGCCTTACGGCAGATAGGGTTTAAAACCAAGCAATATTTTGTTCTTTTCCCCCAAATGAATGAATAACGCAACACAAAGTTTAATATTTCCCAGTTAGAAGAAACTATCCAGGAGTCAGTCAGTCTATCTGCGTGCGCGTTCTCTTCAATGTTTTCCAATCAATTCAGGCAGTTGCCATTTTCTGGTCAAAATCTCACGCCAAAGGTGAGGAACAAATTTTCGCAAGAGAACCACCTAAATCCATTAACTATTTCTTGCTGGGATCAGCCTGGGATTCCCAGGCGATCTTAATCCAGCCAGCTGTGCTAGCAGATCATCCATCCTTGCCATCCCGCTGCGGGACGGGGAGGGGGAGGGGCAGGGAAACGTCGCAGAGAGATTCTCCGTCCTCCAATAGAAACCCGAGAGGGGCGGGCTAATACAAGCTGAGTGGCGTAGGACCCCGCAGAGCCGGCAGCCGGGGGCGGAAGTGGGTGGCTGTGGCCGGTTGCCGGTTGCAGACCGGGACCGTTGATTCACGCTTGGGAGTGGATGCGGAAGAGCCCGACGAAAATGCTGCGATTGGTGGCTGGGCNATTTTGAGAAGTTCTGTAAGGAAACAATTCCCATAATTCAACCTGCTCTTACTTTAGTGACAGGTGAGATTTTTTTTTTGTTTCATCATTTTTATATATTACACCCTAAATTCTTTGGGGAATATGCTGAGCTGCTGGTTACTTATTTGGTAGGACTGCCTTAAAAAAACAAGCTGGGCCACTGAAAGGTTATTACATAGGTTCTAAGCATTAGAGGGAATCCCCAAAAACTTGAAATACCAGAAACAGTTCCTCCTCCACTTTCTGCCACTTTGGCAACTGCGTATTTGCTTTCTCTTGCAGACAAAAGTAAATATGCAGTTTATTTATCTAGACTTAGTCCTCTGATAACAATCCGCTAACATTGACTAATTTCAAAAGTTAAACTGGGCTGTTAGTTTTGGATGGCAAACCACAAGGTAAGTCCATGGCTGTAAGTCAAATTGGGTAATTGAAGTAGTATTCCCCCAAAACTATATTAACATGTCAGCCCATCATATGATTTTTGTGCCTAAATATTTGTTTGAGAGCTCTGTTAAGATCCTGTGAAAGAGCCTGAGTGGCACAAAATGAACTTTTTCAATCATAATATGTCCAACAAAATATCTTGTCTGGAGTGGAAAGACTGGCTTGCATATTTAAGAGATTGACCTTGGACTTATTTGTTTTTCTAATGGTGTTTATCTACTGATTGTTTGACATTCTGTTTATTATTTATTATACACTTAAATGCATGTACTATATACATAAGACATGTTGAATAACTAGTTAGAATTAATATTAATCTGAGATCTTTCAAGAAACACCTCATAGATATTATTTTTTCTGACTTTACAAACAGAGTTAATCTAGTTAAGATTAGTGGACTGTTAGTATGCTAATATGGATATATATAAATACTACATGCAGCTGGTTAAGAAAAAAGGTTGGCTAGTTGAAGGTCACTAGCACTTGTTGATGATCTTGCAGTTTATTAGATGATAGGTAGTCTTTTTTATAGTGTGGAAAGTCTATAGCTAGTAGGCTATCTAGGTTTGGATGAAGGGTCAGATCACCCCACTGCATGCTTCTCTACAGTGCAGTATGGCATTGTGCCTCACTCCTATATGGCTAATAGAATTTAAAATTAAAGGACTTTATTCAAGTCAGTTTGGGATAGGAGCTGATTAACAAGCTAAACTGTCTTCTCTGCCTTGTTCTTCAGAAATCTTGTTCTGAGCCAGATTCTCTGGTTCAGACAATTTCCTAATAGAAGCCTATCTATGACTTATTATGTTTACTGAGAGGAAGAGCCAGGTGGTCTGATTAAAGCAAAATTTTGCAAATTCTGATATGCTGTAGAGCAGGAGTAAACAATTTTCCCAAGAGGTGACAGAAGAAACTGGGACTGTTATGTAGGAGTGCCACCGCTGCCCTCACTTCCCCAGCCACCTCTATGGGCTAGATGTAGCTTGCGGGCGGTAAAATGCTCAGGTCTGCTGTAGAATATAAACCCTATGTAACAATGTGTAGAGCGCAAATACTGACATTTTCTGTAAATTCAAAGGAAACTTACAGTCATAATAAGGTGGTAATATGCTGCAATAGGTGTCAAACCTGATTTCTAAATAGCTTGTTGTCACTGGCATTTGGTTTATTCTGCATTCTTCTATTGTTCATTGGGTTCTGGAGCTATTCTCTATTCATTAAACAGGTGACTTGACTGATGCCAAAACAAAGGATGGATTTGGGTCTAATCAGTTTGAGGTGGAGTGGCAAACTTACCAGACAATCCTAAAAAGATCTAAGGTCATGGAAAAGACAAAATGGATAGATATAAAAGGAAATCATGGTAAGACAGAGAGAAGACTTTAGGCACGTAATTCTAATTTTATGTTGATCATTAGGAAATGCTAGACTGTCATACCCCCTCATTTAACCTTGTTTAATTTTTTGATATTACATAAATTATTTAAATCATTTATATACCATAACATTTTAAAAGTGTCTGGAATCATTATGAAAAGTATAAATATATATTTAAAGTAAGAGAATATTGTTTATATATTTAGCTTTTCTTGTTTTTATTTTGTCCATTCTGTTGTAAATTTCCTTAAATAATATAATTTTAGCTTCGCCAAAAAGCCTCTTAGCGTTTGGTTTATGCAAAAAATCTTGTTTTCCTCCCTAGCCATTCTGCTTCTCTTTTAAGTTCATAACCGCAATGATGTTTTTTTAAACTTAGACTACTTTTTTATTCCTAGCTTTATCATGAAATTGGATCGAAATGTTTACCATTTTCATTGCAGATACATTCAACATTCCTAGCCTGGAGAGTGTTCGTAATTACTACAGGTATGTTAGCATGTAATGATGGTTTCAGCAGTCCAGAAAAATATAGAGTGAACAGACATTTCTATTTAAACAAGATACACGTAGTGTTCTAGTTTCTAGCCTGATGCCTTAACCATATACTAATCTGGCTCTCCAATTACAGGTAACCAAGACTCTTTTCTCCTTTCTGTACTATTTGGTAGCTGCATTTTTTTCCTTAACCTTCTGAAGGAAGGAGCGAGGAAATTCAAGTTTTGAAATTTAAGTCACATTATTATTATTATTATTATTATTATTATTATTATTATTATTATTATTATTATTATTATTATTATTATTATTATTATTACTACTACTACTACTACTATTACTACTACTATTACTACTACTATTACTATTACTATTATTTGGCTAACTAAGAATGGAGGTGAACTGAGCCCAAATGCATCTCTGTTAACATATCTGTTATCCTTACAAGCTTCTCATGTAACATATTTCTCCTGATTAGATTTTTCTTAAAGTCCTTTTCTTTGGCAGGAAATATTCTGTGTGGCAGAAAGATGGCTCCTTTCATTACGTTCATAGAACACCTTTTGGAAAATATTCTTTCACCTGCGTGGATGCAAGTCTTGATCCAGGTCCCAAGAGACCCTACAATTTCTTTGGGATATTAAATGCGGTAATGTTAGAAAAAACAATGTTTTATCAAATCAAAAGATCAGAAAAAATTGAGGCCAGTTGTGTGTCTTACATATGTTAACCATAATGTCTGAATGAAGTGTTCCAAGTACAGGTAGTCCTCTGCTTACAGTAATTCGTAATGTGATGTTCGAAGTAATAACAGTGAAAAAATGGACTTATGACAGTTTTTCACCCGATCGTTATAGCACTCCCATGGTCACGTGATCAAAATTCAGATGCTTGGCAACTGGTTCATATTTATGACATTGCAGTGTCCCAGGGTCATGTGATCATCTATCGCGACCTTCTGACAAGCAAAATGAATGGGAAAGCCAGATTCATTTAACAAACAACCATGATACTAACTGAACAACTGCAGTGATTCACTTAATAATTGGCAAGAAAGGTCATAAAATGGGACAAAACTCACTTGACAACTGTCTCGCTTAGCAACCGAAATTTTGGGCTCAATTGTGGTCGTAAGTCAAGGACTACCTGTATTCACATATTTTTGTCAGTATTCCTACTTTCAGTCTTTGAGATATGCAATATTTTATCAATGAGGTTGGTATGCCTCACATCTCTGAAGAGTGAGCATTTTCAAAGAGATAGTGAATTTAGTTTCCTGTGGCGTGAGTTTCATTTGCAGTGACCAAATCTTTTCATGAGATTTAGTTTCCTATGGGACAAAGGATCAATGGAGATTTAGGTAGTTTTGAAATAATATATGTCTCTAGCAAAACACCCATTCCTTATTATGGTTTCTTTGCACATAGACCTCCATTGCATTCATTAGCTGCAAAGGGGAAAAAAATGCCCCTCTATCCCTACTTTGGGTCACAGAGCAATCTTCAGGGATAGATAGGTTCTATAGCAGTGGTGGCGAACCTATGGCACGGGTGCCAGAGGCGGCACTCAGAGTCCTCTCTGTGGGCACGTGCGCCATCACCCCAGTTCTAGGTCTTCAGCTGGGTTTTATAAAACCTTTTCGCTTTAGGCTCCGCCGCCATGTGCAAAAAAAAAAAAGGTTCAATCAGTCAATTTCAACTTCTCGCGGGAAAAAAAAGGTCTTGCAAAGTTGGAATTGATTGATTGAACTTTTTAGTCCCACCCAGTCTGCCGTTACCACCACAGCCACACCCAGCCAATGGGCCACACCCAGCCGGCACTCGACGATGCATAAGTGGGTTTTGGGTTGCAGTTTGGGCACTCAGTCTCTTAAAGTTTCGCCATCATTGTTCTATAGGAAGGCCATCATCTAATTATCCTAAATTATTAGTCAAACTCAAGATTCTAAGTATTTCCTTAAGGGAATCTGTCAGTGATAATCATAAAAAGAGTATTAAGACAATCTGTTGAGATTGTTTTTCTTAAATATTCTACTGTTGTCTCATGATCATGTTGTGATATAGAAGATTCTTTGGCAGCATTAGAAAGATCAGACCCAGTCCAGAGCTATGTCTATATTCCAACATACACATATAGCTTCTGTGAAACAGCACGGTTGTATGAATACCTTGCCTTTACAGGTAGTTCTCAATTTACCACAGTTCATTTAGTGACTGTTCAAAGTTGCAATGGCACTGAAAAAAGTGACTTATGACCATTTTTCGCAACACTGTTGCAGTATCCCCCTGGTCACATGATCAAAATACAGATGCTTGGCAACATGAGAAAGGCAGGGCTAGATGAATCAAAAGTTGGAATTAAGATTGCCGGGAGAAATATCAACAACCTAAGATATGAAGATGATACCACTCTAATGGCAGAAAGTGAAGAGGAACTAAAGAGCCTCTTGATGCGGGTAAAGAAGGAGAGTGCAAAAGTTGGCTTGAAACTCAACATTAAGAAAACCAAGATCATGGCATCCTGCCCTCTCAATTCCTGGCAAATAGATGGGGAAGAAATGGAGGTAGTGACAGATTTTATCTTCCTGGGCTCCAAGATCACCCCAGATGGGGACTGCAGCCAAGAAATTAAAAGACGCTTGCTCCTGGGGAGCAAAGCTATGGCAAATCTAGACAGCATACTAAAAAGCAGAGACATCACCCTGCCAACAAAAGTGCGTATAGTCAAGGCCATAGTTTTCCCAGTTGCAATGTATGGCTGTGAAAGTTGGACCATAAGAAAGGCTGAGCGCCAAAGAATTGAGGCTTTTGAACTATATTGCTGGAGAAGACTCCTGCGAGTCCCTTGGATTGCAAGGCGTTCAAACCGGTCAGTCCTAGAAGAGATCAACCCTGACTGCTCTTTAGAAGGCCAGATCCTGAAGTTGAAACTCAAATATTTTGGCCACCTAATGAAAAGGAAGGACTCACTGGAGAAGAGCCTGATGCTGGAAAAGATTGAGGGCAATAGAAGAAGGGGACGACAGAGAATGAGATGGCTGGATGGAGTCACTGAAGCAGTAGGCGTGAGCTTAAATGGACTCCAGAAGATGGTAGAGGACAGGAAGACCTGGGGTCACGATGGGTCGGACATGACTTTGCAATTAACAAAAACAACAAACATATTTATTATGGTTGTACTGTCCTGGGGTCATGTGGATATAAAAATAAAATTGTTATTTTTTAACTGTTAAATGGGAGCCATTTGGAGATGTTTCTTCTTTATTTATTTTAGTAGCTGTGCCCGGCCACGTGTTGCTGTGGCTCAGTCTGGTTAAATTTACGTCCAACAGATGGCGCTGTTTTTCAAAAAAAGCATGTTTTTACCTGTCACAGGTGTGACATCTATATAATAGTAGGTATATAAAAACACGCTCGTATTCGAATGCAACGTTGTGTCAAAATTTCAAAGCAATCGGTGAAGAACTTTCGGAGATTTAAGATTTTGAACAAACAAACATTTACATTTCTATTTATATAATAAGATTAGATTTGTGTGCTGCCCACTTCATCTAGAGGTGATCCTGGGTGGCTTACAAATATTAAACTTTATTTGTAACTAGGACTTTAAAGATGTTCATGGCTTCCAGTACTAATATTGTGTTTAAAAATTGCATGTATGTGTTGACTGTTGGCAGTCAATGTATTATTAAAACTTTTGCACCTTTTCATTTCAGAATAAAATGGCAGAGTTGTCTGCACTGATCTCAGAAAGTCATGATAGTAACCATACCATTTTGTTTGGTCATTTCCCTACCTCATCAATCATCTCTGTATCTCCAGGAATACGAGCAGCCATGCGGTATACTATTTTAAAAAATTTTTTTTTGAAATATATGAATTGTTTATCTTCTGCTTTTTAAAATAAATTGTTCATTTTGTATTAATGAATAACAAGAAATAATTATTTTTAAAATTACAGTGTTAATTGGCCAGAAGTTAATATTTCTAAAAATAATAGTTCTTCATGTTGCAATGCCCTTTCCTAGGTAAACAAAAGGTATTAAGAAGATCCCTTTTCCCAGGACATGTATGCTCCTGTAATGGAGAAATCAAAACCACAGTCTCTTCTCCTGATCATTTTACAGAGACTTATTCACGGGGTTACAAGGCAGTACAGACCAATTTGTCATCCCTGTACTCTCCTTTGACATCATCTCCTTCATAATTTATAATATCACCAAGTCCTGAGCAATAATGTGCAAAAAATGCCCAGTGCTGACTGCCAGATGAAGTCAGACAAGCTTGATGTAGTTCAGTTCTATACTGAGGGTATTTGTCTGTTCTCAGTTTTGCAGCATTTCTTGGCACTATTTTTTTTATTTTCAGCTGTTTAGATAGCATAGTATGAATTTTGGATTCATCTCTAGCTTTGAATTCCCCTATTTTAATTCAGTAATCCCAGTATTTTTAATAGTTAGACATAGTTTGTTTTTTAAAATGATAGTTTTTCTAAGCTCATGGTTTCTTTTCTTAGACTTTATAATGGCAAAAGTTCAGAGTAATGATATTGTATGCTATAAATTAATGCTATATTTTGCTTTGATTAGTTTTGCCTTAGTTTATTTGTGTGGGCATTTCCATACATTGGGTGGCCTGATGCCTGTCCTTCATACTCGTCATCCTGATGGAACTTTAGAACTGGAGTTGGGAGACTGGAAGCATAATAGGAAGTAAGTAAATGTCCAACGCAAAGGCAAATTTTATTTTATTTTTCTATTTTCTATCATTTCTTAGTGCCTGGAAGCTGTAGGGGTCTGGATGGGGGACAACAAGCTTCAAATGAACCTTGGCAAAAGAGAGTGGTTGTGGGTGCAAGGGAACTCAGGATCCAGTTGTTTATCATTTTTAGTTCTGGATGGCATGGTTGCACAATATGCAAACTGGAGGTTCTCCTGGACTCATGACTCCTGCTTGAAGAGCAGGTGGCAATCATGACTAGAGGGGCCTTTGTGCAACTTTGTGTTGTGCGCCAGTTGAGCTCTTACTTGGATCATAATTGACTACACATAGTCATTCATGCCCTAATCATCTCTTAGTTGGATTACTGCAACACGGTCTACATGGGGCTACCCTTGAAAAGTATTCGGAAGCTATAGCAAGTGCAGAATGCAGCAGCATGCACAATTCTGTAGGCCCCAGAGTGGCACATATTACACTGCTATTGCACAAGCTGCATTGGTTACCAGTTTGCTTCTGGGCCCAGTTCAAGGTATGTTTCAATTACTTTTAAAGCCCTATATTGCATGAGTCAAGAGTATCTGAGGAACCATCTCACTCCAAAGGGACTAACTCACACATTTGTGCCAGCAAAAGAGGTCTGCTACGGATCGCGTCTGCTAAGGAAGTCCAGTGGGAAGGTCAAAGACAAGAGCCTTTTTCGCTGTGGTCCATTCTGGACCACCAGAAGGAAAAACTTTCCCACCCTTTTGGCCTTCCAGAAGGGTGTTAAAACATGACTTTGCTAGCTAGTTTGGGGCCACGAAGGGACTGCTCACCACTGGAGATGGCTGACAGGGTAAGATAAACTTATCCCTGTACCATCTGTCTCTTGGTTCCTGGGTTTTGTTTTGTTTTTTGCATAATTTGAAGATTTTAACTGCTTTTCTATTTATCTTTTTGTGATCTGTAAGTGGCCCAGAATCACCTTATTAGGAAGATGGGTGGCATATACAATTAATAAAATAAATAAATAAATAAATAAATATCTTCTATTCTCTAAGATGTTCCTTGTTAATTAAAATATTATTTTAATTGTTGAATATCAGGTATCGGATTCTTGCTTTTGATCATGATCTCTTCAGTTTTGCTGACCTGAAATTTGAAGAATGGCCTGTAATTCTTATCACCAACCCTAAATCATACCTTTATAGTAGCTATGCTCACGAGCCGCTACAGAGAATTCTTCATTCTACCCATATTAGGTAACTTACATGTTTTGAAACATATGGAAGTTTCATAGAAATATTAGCAATGATGGGGGGCCAGTCAAGTTAATCACTCTTGCAGTTGCTTGCATCATCTTTGCTGTAAAGTCTAAATTTTTCAGCCAACTTTCTCATTGCTTGTTTATTGTTCTTTTTTTTTTTAATGTAAAAAATAGAAAAAGCATAGTGGAGGATGGTGGGGGGGAGAAGGAATAGTTAAATCCTTTATGTCCACAATTAATTCCTTCCATACTGTGAATGATGAAAAGGACTGTAGCAACAGAGATGTTTCTTCTGAAGCAGCTCTGCTTTGTCAATGCTCTAGGAACCCTTTCTTCTGCAAAATAATGCTAGTTGCTTTGTCCAGCAACAAAATATCTAATTTCGGACAACATACTAAAACCATACTAATAGCAAGCTAGCCAGTATTAAACCATTATTACAAATTATTGTTATCCTGTTTTGCCTTAGCTGCATTTTGACCCATAGCCTGGGTTGAAATGACACACAAAGTCAAATACAACATTGCTTAACACAGTATAAGCGTGGGCAGTGACTAGGTTTATGCAAGCTTCTGAGCCCTGATTTGTTTTTCCATGTTTCATTGAATAAAAGCACCATGAGCTGGGTTTACACAGTGTTTTAAGTAAAAAAATAAATCCAAACAAGAGTACTTGTCGTCACTTTGTTCTCTCTCTTTTGCACAAAACACACTGCAAAGAA
>NW_015389433.1:115898-125120 GCF_001527695.2 Protobothrops mucrosquamatus | reverse complement strand
TTCTCTCCTTCTCCTATCAAGTTTGTCAAGATCATGATTGATGACATTTATCTTGGAGATGCTATTCAGGTGTCTGGACCTCTCTATGTCTTGAAATGGTCCCCCCAAAATTACAGTCAAGGATTTCATCAGATAGCTGTGACTGTCGAGGTGAGTTCTCTGCTACTGTTCATCATTCTATCATATATTTACTGAAAAACGCATTTGGCAGAATCTCTGCTTATCCATGATTATTCAGTAGGTAATCTTGGGGATATTACTGCCTCCCAGCCTCTCTAAGCAGGAGCAGTACGCATAGCATAAGGATAGGTATGTTTCAACAACATGGTATCTGTAGACACCGATGTATCCACAGGTGCCTCTAAACACCCATCAGGCTCCATAGTCAACTTCATTTTTTAAAAATTATTTTAATATGAAAAATGAAAAGGGAATCTAGCATGCTGCAGAGCACTCACCTCAAGTATAATACTTCATTTCCAAAATAAAAACTTCCCCAATATATTGCAGAGTTTTCTCAGAGGTCTGGCTATTGCACAAAAGGAGGAGGAAGGAGGAGGAGGGGAGAGGAGAAGGAGATTCATGTAGGAAGATGACGGTAGCCTCTCACTAGCAATAGCACTTAGACTTATATAGCACTTCATAGTGCTTTACAGCCACTCTGAGCCGTTTACAGAGTCAGCATATTGCCCCCAACAATCTGGATCCTCCTTTTACCGACCTCGGAAGGATGGATGCCCGAGTTAACCTTGAGCCAGTCAGGATCGAACGCCAGGCAGTGGGCAGAGTTAGCCAACAATAACTGCATTCTAACCACAGTGCCACCACGGCTGCTTCTGGTAAATGGATATTTACTGACTGGGCAAGCCCACCTTAGCAGGCATTTTATAACAATACCTTCAATGTGCTTTCAAATGATTCTACTACCCAAAACAGTTGGGGAACCTGCCGTTCTGGAAAAGAATGAGGAAGAAAATCTAAACGACTGGCTTTGTCTCAATTACTTGGCAGCACAGTTAAACAGTGAAACAAAGAATGGGTCAGCCATTCAACGATATGACCAAAATTAAATGGTGTACAGTAAGGACTGCTAGAAAGTATTTAAGTAGCAAATAATGAAGAACCTTAAATATGCAAGTCTGCCGTTAGAATATACCATAGTTGTTAAACTGGACATTTTATTCATAGTTATTAGTTGCTTTCCTATTATACCACATTGCATCATAGAACAGAAGTGCCCAAATTGAATGGAGGCATGTAGAAATTTGGGGGTGGTGTCAATAGGGAATTAAAAAAATAATAATAGTGCAGACAATCCAGTCGCTTTCAAAGGAAGTAAGGTAGGCAGGTTATTGGAAGAGAGGGAGGTGCTGAAAGGATTGGCAGGTGTGTCATAGGAACATCAGGGACTGTATGAGCTTATGGGAATAAGAGAAGGCACTGCTAGAATTGGAGCTCAGTGGGTTAATGGTTTGATTAACAGCAGATCTATAGGAGGATGAGGACTGGAAACCTGATTTGCGCAACAGGGCAGATTGATTTAACAGAAATCTTCCCTTTGGGTGGGGAGCTGGGGGAGGAGCTAAAAAAATAAAAAAATGAACATAATACTGAAAAGTTTAGTAATCCTTGTTTTGGTCCTGTTTTTAGGATGCCAGTGGTAGAAGTGGCACTCAGCTTCATACATTTGCTATGCAGGAAAATCTTTCTCTTAAATTTGGTCTTTTGGCATCTTGGCTTCTTCTTAGTGATCATTATATATGGGTAAGCTTTCAGATAAGGAGATGAACAATAGACGGATGGATGGATATATGGATATACAGGTAGTCATCGCCTTACAACCATTTGTTTGCTGACTTTCGAAAGCTACCACAGCATTGACAAAAGTGACTAACAGCTGGTCCTCACCCTCACCCTTGTTGAAGCATCCCATGGTCATGTGATCAAAATCCAGGCACTTGGCAACCTGCATGCGCTTATGTTGGTTGCAGCCTTCTGGAGTCACGTGATTTTTGCATGACTCACTTAACGATGACAGTGATTTGCTTAATAACTGTGACAAAACAGGTCATGAAATCGGGCACAACTCAACCATCTTGCTTAGCAATAGAAATTCGAGTCCTAATGGTCGCCTTAAGTCGAGGACTACCTTATACAGACATTATTAATGAACTTTCGAGTTGTGAATTTTTGCTGATACAAACTGATCTGTCTGTACCCGGAAGTCGGGAAAAGATGGGCAGGTTTGCTTGTATTGGCAAAATATATATATGGTGTGCTGGAAACAAGCTTCCTCTCATCTTCTCCTACCCTGGGACCCTCTAGGGTGGAGTTGTGGTCAGGCACAGTGCAGATCTCACCCCACATAAGTAGCGGCATTGCAGCAAAACCTGATGGATCCAGTGAATCCTGAGCGGCAGTGGGAGAAAGTGGGAAAGGAAGTTGGGAGAAGACAGGTGTAATGGGGTTTATTTATTTGTCAAATTTATTGGCCTCCCATCTTACCTCAAGGTAACTCTGGGAGGCTTACAATCATAAAAGATACAAAATACATAAATTAAAAATATAAGTAAGTTAGTACAAAAAGTCAAATACTACAGTGCAGTTAAAAGATGAGGGCGGGAGTAGGATGGGAGAGGAGTAGGATCTGTTGTTAATTGATCAGTCACCTCCACTGTGCTGATGCCCCATTGGAGCCCCAAGCTAACTGGCAGAGCCACGTCTTTAGGCTCTTAGGAAAAGTCACATTGAGGGGCAAGATGTTCCAGAGGACAGGTGCAACGGCAGAGAAGGCCCTTTTCCGGGTCCCCACCAGCTGGAATACTTGGGCCGACGGGGCCTGTAGCATGGCTCCTCTGCCAGCACAGGTGGGGTGGGCCCATTCCAGTGGGCTGAGATTCCTCAAGTAGCCTGGACCCATTCCATGAAGGGCTTTAAAAGTGATCACCAACACCTTGAATTGCACCCGGAACCAGACAGGCATGCATGGAAACCGTTCTTTATTACTTATTGTATAAAAACTTACTTATTGTACACCATCCAGAGTCACCTTATTTAAGATGGGCAGCCATATAAATCTATACATTTAATAAATAAATGATAGATAGATGATGGATGGATGGATGGATGGATGATTATTACCACTCGTAGAAAATATGGTGGCTTGTGCTGTGATGGTTGTATCCTTGTATATTTGGGTGATCCTATTACTTTTGGAGCTGCACTAGCTGCTGATTGGCTTCTGTATGCAACCCAAGGTGTTGGTTGTGACTTGTAAAGCCCTGCGTTGCTCTGCAACAAGTTATCAAAAAGCCTGCCTTCTATGGGATCATCAGTGGTCTCTGAGTTTCATTGTTTATTTGCAGAGATTTCATTACCCAGCTAGGTAACACCATCGATGCAAGTGAGTATGGGGTTTGCTCTCGGTTTAGATTCAGTGGTCTGCCCTGCCATTTTTGGCAGTGGTTTTCTTGGTAGTTTCTTGATTAGGGTATTGTTTTCTATTTATAGTATCTGGGTGTTGGCAGCTGGAGAGGTTGTACTCTGGTCTTTTTGTTTCCTTCCTAACTTTTTTATTGTCTCTAGGAAATTCTTTGTGGTACAGGAGAGAAGTAGCTTCTGTTCACATATTTCTTAATAATTGAGAAAGTTAGTTAATAGTAGCTGACGTTTTTATTTTTCATTTTCAAAATATATCATACTGCTTTTGACTTTTTTTTTTCAGGTACGCATACTCTTTGTGTTAATAGTTATATTTCAAGTTGTTTTGCTGATTATTTTCCGGTTTCGAGAAAAACCTAAATTTAAAGGTAAGAACAATTATGCTGATACTTTTTCCTTTCATCCCCTCCCCATTTAATTTTTTTCTTTCAGAATTAATGGAATGTTGAAAGGAAATTATGGGAAAGGGTCTCAGTTCTCTCCTTATTGTCCAGAATAAGTCTCTGAAGACTGAACATAAAGTTGCTATCATTGGAAAAACCAACAAAAGAAAGATTTAGCTCAATAACAGGCCAGATTCAATTGGCGGCTGCAGAGAAAAATATTACAGAAAAAAAATTCACAGTGCCTCCTACTGAGAGAGATAGTTGGGCAGTGACTGAGATTATTGCAGTTTAAGTCTTGTCTGTCCCCCCCCCCCAGCTCCCCTGGTCATTTGTCTCAGAGTGGAGAGTATGCAGCCTGCCCTACACACAGGGCAACATGCACACACACATAGAAGAAGTCCTGGCAGAGAGCAGAACATACTACTTTGTTACATAGAAAAAAAACATAGACCCTTCTGTATTTGGCCACTGCTGATAAAGAATTCTGGAAGCCATGCCCAGTGTACTTATCCTACTATGTTTTTATATATGAATGGAATGCTTTAAACAACATTCCAAGTGAATTTCTATTTGAAACTCTCATGTGGTCTTAGCTATCATTGAGGATCTTTTAATTTGCCTAGAGCCGATTATAATATCAGTTATTAGATTATCTTTATTGTAAGTTTTTTACTGTGGGCACATTGGTACACGTTAAAAATGAAATTTTGTTGCTTGCCCTCAAAAGTGTACACAAACATAACACACATTTGAACATGGTATATACAACATATCTATAAACCTACATCCTTACATATAAATAACGTATAAATATTAATCATCTTGAATACATAGTGGAAAGAGGAAGCTTTAGAGTTCACAAGGTTAATACTGTATGGAACAAAACTGACTGAATCTGGATGTTCTGCTTCGGATGTTGGCAGTAACATTGGTGTACACAGTTGAAATGAAACTGTTTTTTTTTTTAATTGTCCCATGCCTATGTCAGTCCCCACATTGCCCCAAATATGAAAATTGATATTGATTATCAGCTGTACTCAGCTAGCCTCCTTTGTACTTCCAGTATTTTGCTTTTGCAAAATTTGGGCAACATGATGGTGGGACAAACATCAGCAGGTCAGTTGTGATTATTTCATAGCAACAATATTCTCTCATACGGTCAGGTTTTCTAACAAGAATATTTTTAGAAATATTCTAAAAATTTGAGTTGGGCTAGCTTTTAATCACATAAAGTAGCTAATAGATTCCAGTATCAGAATAAAAGTTCATTTTTAAACATTAGGATTTCTCTTATTTTTGTTTGTGATAGGTTTTTGATAGTCACATATACATATTTAAAAACCTAAGGGGTGGTTGGGTGGGTTGTATTGTACATCTTGAATTGATTTGGACAAATATATTTAGGACATTTTATTTTATTATTGTAGTTTGTTAGATGTCTCTATACCTTTCCTGTAGGAGTTCAAAGCAATGTATGCTGCACTCCTATAATTTTTCTGCACAACAATAACCTTTCAGGTTAACTAAATTGAGAGTGATTGCTCCAAAAATCACTTGAATAAATTTTGTGGCTAAGAGTGGACTTGAACCAGGTTGTCTCCAGTTCTAGTCCAATACTGTGCCTTCTCTAGAACAAGTGGAAGACTGGTTCTAATCCAGCTTCTCAGTAGCTGTTGATGATGTATCACTTTCTAAAAATGTGACCTGGTATGTTTTCAGCAGTAGCGAGCAATAATTTTGACCTGAGATTATATTCCTGTTTCAGAACCTCCAGGGGTGGCAGTACGAGCCTCTTTTTCTCTTCATGTCCTCAGCAAAACAGATTTATTTTTCTACTCGTTTTTGGTGCTAAATCTATATACCATTCTAGGTAAGTGCGAAGAATGAGGAAAAGTATTTTACTAATTTCTAAAGACTTTATGTCAAAACTTTTTAATAGGGTTCTAAATGAAAAAATAATGAATTCTTACAATGTAACAATGGCACTTTTTTCGGTGCCATTGTAACCTCGAACTGTCACAAAAAGAACCATTGTAAGTTGAGGACTACCTGTAGAGTATGTATAATTGTTTTCCTGACTGCGGGATAGAAATAGTTTGCTCTTGCCCTTTTCCAGGATAGTTTTTCAGCTTCTCAGTCTAGCATATAGTCCTGTAATTTTCTGAAAACCCTCCATTCAAGAACTAACCAGACTTGCTCTATATGTTTAGCTGATACATATGAGATGATTTCTTAGGCATTTACGTACCAAGAAGAAGAAAAAATTGGTGAGCTTTGTATGCAGTGGCTCACCAAGAACGATTCCTGGGCATTATTGAGAAGCATACAGAGGTAGTCCTATATTTATGACTATTAATTTAATGACCATCTGAAAATACGACAATGCTAAAAAGTGATTTATGACTGGTCCTCCCACGTACAATCATTGCAGCTTCCCTGCAGTGGCTTGATTTATTTAATGACTATAGTGATCTGCTTAACTGCCATATCAACAAATTCATAAAATTGCACAGAACTCACTTAACAACCATATTGCTTAGTGACAGAATTTCTGGTTACAATTGTAGTCATAAATTGAGGATGACCTCTAGTCAGGCCTCCAATTGATTAAAAAAAGCAGCATCCCTGCTCAAAACTAAGATGTTTCTGATAATTTTGCTCAAGTGTTCACTCTCTATATTTTCCAATATTACTGTTTGCTGCTTATGATGCAGCTTGTAATGCATCTTTTTGATTGATTTGGCCACTGAGTCCATGACAGAAGTGATGGCCAAACCCACATTTCTCAATCACATCTACTTATTGGAACATAGCATCATTTTAACAAAATGCCTATTTTGAGAGTAAAAGTTATATTTTAAAGTATTTGTACTTTGATTTCTTTTATGAAAGGCAAAGAATAAGATATAAAAAAATTAGAATCCTTTGTTTAATTTAAAAAATCTTAAGTCACTAAATTCACACATTACAATAATCCATAATGTGGTTTGTTTGATTCTGATTTAACCTGTTGAACAAACCATTCCCATTGGGGTTTAAAAACCATAGTTTATGGTATTGTGACCAAGGCATCTTTTGATATGTGAATTAATTAACTGAATAAATTATACTGATCAAATGGTATTATTTACAGGAGTTTGTTACATACGTGGATTTTTTTGCCCTACTGTTTATTAGCAAGGATTTGAAACTGGAAAAATATTTATTTAATGCTGTGGATGTGCTTAATATAATACCATTTTCCCCCTATCAGGACCCTGGTTTGTTGGTGAGCTTATAGAGGGCCATGTGGGCATCTGCTTTTCCTTTGGATTAATTGTTAATGGCCATTTCTTTGAAGGCAGCTCAACCTTCCTTGTTGGAATTTTACAGGTAAGACTCTTAATATAGTTTTTGATAATGATGTTCTATCTGACCCTTTTTCAAATAATTAAATATGTTATAAGGTTAAAAAAAATATGAGACAGCATTGCTTGTTAATATAACTATAATAAGCTTCCAGGGGTACATTTAGTAAACTATTCAGAACAAATTTAAATGTCCATGTAATTGTTAATTCCATAGCATAATGTTGAAAGTAGGTATGTATTTGTTTATGTCTCCCTTCCTCTCCTACCTTTTGACAATAAGATTCCCATGGCACTTATTTATTATAACAATTTATTTATTTACAAAAAAATCGCACAAAAACCATAGTGACAAACAAAAGAACTGAGACCTATATTACAAATAATTGTAGCGTGACTGAAATAAGCCAAGTAGTTTGACAATTCACTAATAGTTAAAAAGAGGGAGCCAATAAGCCTACCAAGGAAGCCACTGCAGTAAGCCTTGCTACATCTGTCAGACCCTTTCCTGTGTCCCTGCTAACCCACTTGTGAATGCAAATGACAGTCCTGTTTTAGTAAAAGGCAGGGCAAGTGTAAGCCAAGTGTACTACAGAGGAGGGGAAAGACAGCTTTGTCATGGGGGCAGGATAAATGGGAAATGGCAACCATTTGGGGCCCCACACCTCTCCAGGCTGTGCTTCTTGTAATCCTGAAAAAAGAAACATTCTTTCAAATAATTTCGCCCCAGTCCTCATAGGATTTTATAGATAATCTCCTGCATTTCAAGACCTATCCACAGATCAATCACTGAAGGTCATGTAAGACAATAAATAATGTGAAACGGGCCTGATTGTTGCAGCTTTACACAAGATGAAATTTTGAATATTTGTCAGAGCAGTTCCACAGAGAGCACTTTATGGACATCTACCTGAATAGGTAGATTTGCTTGAGGCCTGATCTGCTTTTTCCATTATCTCATTAATATGTAGATCTGTTGATGCTCAGAAGTTCTATTTTGAAACTGTATTTCTATATATTAAGCCACCTTTCTGTATTTTCCCACTGGAGAAACCTTTTGTAATTGTAGTTTTTACTTGACTTGAAGACAGCCATAACCTCATTGCTTCAATTGTTTAAAAGTTAATTGTAGAGAAATCCTTGATGTTCTCTGGCCTTGGTTGTTTTCTTGCAGACATTTTATTATTCAAACAAACATCATAACAAGATGTTACCTAGTTTGGATAATGAAACGTCTGCAAGAAAACAACCAAGCTCAGACAGCACCAAGGACCCCTCATTTCAACCCCAAGTTACAAATATTCTCCTTTATTAGTAGATCATTTTGTTTACAAACTCGTTAACTTTAAGATGTCAGGACTTCAACTCCCAGAATTCAAGTGCGCAGCCTCACATCTTAAAGTAGCCAAGTTTGAAAAACACTGATGTAGACTAGTTTGTCTTGGGCCCATAGCACCCTCTATATGTTTGTAGTGATCAACAGAACTTCCTGCTGAGAAATATGAATTAGTTTCTCTTTCACAAGCATTTTTCTTTAATTCCCCATTTGACAATAAATTTATCAATTCTTTTTTAATATGTGATCAATGATTTTCAGAGTGCTTTAATTCCACAACTGTTCTCCCACTCAAGTGGGTAACATATATTGTTTCTTAATATGTGAGGGTGTAATTTTTAAAATGTTGATGCTTTTCAGCTTATTGTAAGATTCTGAGGTTCATAGTGTACAAAACTGAAAGATAAAATTTAGGTAGGGCAATGTTTTAAGTGTTCCAGGAAGAAAGTGGCTATTTTGAATTTTCATATGGACAGGAACAATTTCTAACTGTTGTCACATTTGCTAGTTTTCTTAGTTACCAGCTTAGTTACGAACTTAGTTATTATAGCTGGATGAAACCTAGCTATAAGAGGCTGAGATCTTGTCAGCCATGCAAGAAAGACCAGACAGGGAACATGGCCAGATGAGTTAATTCTACTTTATTTTAAAGTTACAGCCTGTCGTTCCTACATACTGTTATGACCCGGGGCGGGGCATGTAAGCAACACCG
>NW_015389433.1:92928-114970 GCF_001527695.2 Protobothrops mucrosquamatus | reverse complement strand
GTTGTACTAAGCTCCTTCCTGGTTTACAGAATTTGGGCAATGGAATCTATTGTGCTGAGAACCTTTATTGTAGATATGAAGAACTACCAAGCTTCCTAATGCTTCCTTTTTTTCAGGAACTTGAAGTATACATTCACTTAAACTGTTAAGTGGCAAAGCTGTGAACTAATTCCGGTTTGTATGTCTTACGTTCTGGTTGCATAGACAATTGATTATGAAGGTTCAGGATTGCCATGAAACCCTTTCTGTGCTGCTCTGTAATAAAACTGTTAGAAAAAAGTGACACTATTTGCCTCAGGAACCACTTTCTTATTATATTTATATTAATAGTCAATGGTTTTGACCACATACTGTTTTAACGCTAAACAAAATTTATGAATGAACAATTGTAATGTTTGGTTATTGTTTCTATTTTGTGTGTTTATGAGATGATTTACCTAAACATGAGATATTTGCACTTTGCTGAACAGTAACTTACTCAGCCCTAATAGAAGGCCTGTTGATCACCTATGCCATGGGTAGGCAACCTCGGCTCTTTTATGACTCATGGACTTCAACTCCCAGAATTCCTGAATCAGCTATGCTGACTCAGGAATTCTGGGAGTTGAAGTCCATGAATCATAAAAAAGCCGAGGTTGCCTACCCCTGACCTACAGTATGCCCACTTTCCTTTTCAAAACCAGTCATTTCGCCAACTTCAGACTCCATTTTTTAAAAATGTTTTTCAAACTATCTTGGGTTTTAACAAAACTTCTGTAGTCTGCCAAAATTTGTTTATATACACTGTACTGTAATAGATTTCATGACAAGAAAAAAGTCATATAATCGTTTAGGATATTATTATTTATAACTGAACAGAGTCCATAATTTCTGGGTTGTTAACATGACACCCAAATAATAGCCTGTTAAGATTCATAATCAGAGTTAATGAAAGGCATACGTTTGCTTCAGAAAGCTGTCTTCAGAGTATGCTGTGCAAATTTAGTCATGTGACTTATAAACTAAATTAAAATCAAAATCTTTGATTTTGGTTTAGCATATTGTGTGAACTTAATAAAGTGTTTTTTAAAATAAATAATGCTTAAGCAAATCATACATGTAAAGGTCATGATTTAATATATGAATTCAGATGAAAAAGAAAACGTACTTTCTGCCTACTTGCCTATGGAAGTTAGCTTTATTTCAAATTCTTGGTGGTTTCTCCTAGTGATTTCAGGTAAGCAGGAATCCACTAAAATGCACATAATTTCTTGCAAACATCTCTGGATTATTGCTAGCATTAATGTTTTATGTGTATTATTTAACATATCAATGTAGCCTATTAACAATCAGTTGCTGGGGAATATTGTTGATTTTCTTGGTTCATGATTATTATGCTGAATGAGATCACAATGAGATTGAAATATACAGTATTCTTCACTTTTGTCATGCAGGAACTGAGATAATCAGTAAAAAATAGAATGTGCTGTATCTTGTTAAAAATGAATGTGAAAAATACAATTAAGTGTATGCTGTATTTATATGAAAATGAGTCAATTATAGAACTACACATATTAAATGAGCACCTATTGACAGTGGTTAAACCTTGTAGAAGTCTCTCTCTAAATGTCCAATACAATTTATCCTATGCCATAATCAATAACTGACCTGATGTTTTTCATTTTCCAGGATTCAGAGCTTATAATTAGGATGGGTATGGCTGATGGGTCAAGCCACAGCATGTTTGTATGTTTACTGAAAATAATCCAAGAGATGTCGTTATAATACTCTATATATCTTGCACATGATATGGCTGGAACTATGTATGTGTATTGTAAAGGAATACATATTGTAAATATATACATATTGCCTTTGGTTCCTGCCCCCTTGTTTATTTAATAGCATGTACGGGCTGGGTCTGCATATACATTGCACTTTTATTTATTTATTTTCCAATATTTGTCTCTTGTAATAAAATGCTTTTGTGTACTATTTATTCAATCTTGTATTTGCTAACATTTTGCTGTCTTATCTGAAAATGTTAACCTGTTGCCTGACACATACAATCATTCTCATGTCTACTTAAAAGTAATTTGTGCAGAATTCACTAGGAGTTGATTCAGATAAATATATAAGAATTGCAGGGTAAAAAAATTCCTACTGGAGTACAAGTAGTCCTCGAGTTACAACAGTTTGTTTAGTGACTGTTCCAAGTTACAATGGCACTGAAAAAAAGTGTCTTGTGACCATTTTTCACACCTATGACTGTTGAACATTTCCATGGTTATGTGATCAAAATTCAGGCGTTTGGCAACTGACTCATATTTATGATGATTGCGGTGTGCCGGGGTCACGTGATCAACTTTTGTGACCTGACAAGCAAAGTCAATGGAGAACCCAGATTCACTTAACAACTGTGTTACTAACTTAACAATTGCAATGATTCAGTTAACAATTGCGGCCAGAAAGGTCATAAAATGGGACAACTCACTTAACTGTCTCGCTGAGCAACAGAAATTTTGGACTCAATTGTGATCATAAGTTAAGGACTACCTGTATTAGGGACCCAGTGCTGTTTCTACAGATGCCTTGTTTGCTGCTTTCTTGTTTATCTGACAGAGATATGGATACATGCTGCATGGAACAGATGTTTTGCTGCAAACTTTTGTTTCACAAATTATAAAAGACTTCCTAACATATTTTTTCTTTATCACAAGGGAATTCAGAGAAGGGGCTGCTTCCTTTGTCATAATTCTCATGGTCATCACACTACACTGGATTTTGGAAGCTGGAACATTTGGACAGGAACGGTTTTTTTATCCCATAACTTAGTTCTATAATTAAGAAATGTCTCTTTTTGTTTAGTATTCTAATCTAAATAAATGTATGTAACAGTGAAATGTTAGGGAAAACAGCTAAAAGCTAGGAACAGCTAAAAGCATTCATTCACTGTTAATGCATCAGAAAGAATAGTGTATCACAGAAGAGAGGCCAAGCCAGAGAATTACAATAACAAATAAGTTTAATAGATTCTCATTATTGTTTTACTTTCAATAGTGATTAGAGCGTGATTTATACATAACCAAAACGTAAGTCAATATATGGTTTGTCTAATTGGTTTACTTACTTCCAGGGAGTAAGCCATGGTTTATTTTTTGAAAAACCTTAATTTAAAGTTTTGAAGTTGGTTACAAAATCCTAGCTGCTTCAACTATGGCTTACATTTATGTTCAAATTCAGAAACACTACTATAGTATTATTAGAAAATTGTTTTCTAGATATTAACAAAGTCAGAAGAAAACCAAATCAGAAATTGGCCAAATGAGCCATGATAATTTGCTTGCAAACATTTGTTCAAACAGCTAAAACTAACTTTAGTTTTGTATTATACATGCAGAGTTTATATTTCTGCAGCAATGGTACAGTAATAATATTTTATCATTAGTTACTGAAGACTATGAAACACATTTTGATTGAAAAAGAAACTCTAGAGAGGGAAGAAAAAGTCCTTAAAGAACTTAGAAAAAAATTAGAGATTCAAAAGATTTTACTAATCATCAAAATGGGATAGAGATACCAAGGTTAAGATCATACCAGACTATGCAAATATTTCTTTTCTTGGTAGACACAAAATAGGTCAGAAATTGGTTTTATTTGGAAACAAGCACTATCTGTTTTCCAATGTTGCCCCCAGTCATCATAGATACGAAAGCAGCTGTAAGAGGAAAAAAAGATGAAATAATTCAAAAGCTGAAATATTTATGTTGGTGTTTTTATTTTCGATACAAAAGTTTTCTGAATTACCGGTAACTTAAATGTACAAAAGAACATTACTTTTCCTTCAACAATCAGCACATGTTGTTAAAGACAGCCAATTTGGTCTAGTGCAGCGGTCCCCAACCTTTTGGGCACCAGGGACAGGTTCCCTAGAGAGAGGTTTTTCCATGGACCGGAGGGGGCGTAATTTTGTGTGCTGCCTGCGGATGGGGCTTCACTTGTTTGTACAGTTTCTGGCATACTGTGGACCGGTGCCGGTCCACAGACCAGGGGTTGGGGACCCATGATGGTTAAGGAACCAGGCTAGAAGCCAGGAGACTCTTAGATCTAGTCCTTCCTTAGCCATGAAAGTCAGCTGGGTGACCTTGGTCAAGTTACTCACTCTTAGCCCAACTCACTTCACAGAGTGGTCATTGGAGTATTTAATATGTTCGCTGCCTTGAGTTGTTATAAAAATAATAAAGGCAAGAAATCTGTATTCAGGCTGACAAATTTGTTTATGGGGAGAGAGGCAACTTGTTTTCAAAGCAACAAATCATTTGAATTAGCTAGCTAGTACAGTATGTATGGTATACCACAGAAGTCAATTTCTATATACTGCATATTTCTAATACACTAATGTGCAAGTAGCAGCACCAGCCTATTTTTACAGGACTTGAACAAACTAAGGAGGCTTAGATCTGGTTAATAAATAGATGAAAACCTATCTGGCAAGTGTAGGACAATAGGCTAGACTGGATAGTTTAAACAAATCCGTAGACAGTGAGAAACCAGTTCCATATTGTCACCAAGATAACAACATAGATTTGCTATTATCAGAGCCACACCATTAGCTTGAATTACAAATATACATATATGTAGGACCACACAAATAGGGATTCCTCTCCTTTGCAACCTGATTCTTCACTATGATGAAACAAAAGTTTAAATAAACTTTTTCACCAAAACATAGTGTTGGTACAAGTTTTAAATCTCTGAGTTTTCTTTCATGCGGCTGCATGAGCAATTTTAGTTCAAAAGCTAGCCCCAAGCAGATCCCCACTGATCCAGGCTAAAGCAAAACAGTGGCCATTGTACCAGCTGATTCTGCATTCTCAACTCTTGTGCAATTTTTACAGCAGGATAATGCAAGCACTCAATTGCTCAGAATTATTTAATAACTTCTAGCCTCTATGTGGATTTTCAATTTTGGAATACAGGCAGCCCTCTACTTATGAACAGTTTGCATTCCAAGGAACTATTTGTATGTCCAAGCATAAAAAGTATACAATTTTTATTTTACCCATTACACAAAGGAAGAACACTGCAAACTAAACCAAGAGATAAGTGAACAGACAGGACAGGGTAGCATCCAAAAGCTTAGCCTCCCAATGTGTGATGGTGCTGCCAAGCACATGTATGTAGCATGCAGTAAACTAGCCCTTTCCCATCTTCTGCTTTCCAGGACCTTCTGGGTTGGAGTTGCAGAAGCTTTGTTCATATGGGTGAAAATTTGTAACTTGAATTTTTATAAGTAGCACATTTTGTTTTTCCTCTTCTTTACATTCCTCAGGTATTACTCAATCCCCTCCTCCCCACTACACTTAGTTCATAGGGCTCTGCCTCTGGAAGAACTACAAATTTGGTGGGGTTTTTTTTTTTCCAAAAAACTCTTCATTCTTCAATCACCATTCTTTTTTCTTTGGCGATATCTTCCTATATACTTTCTCAGTTTCTTGGCCTCTTTTTTCTCTCACACTTACAGAGTTCCTCTGGTTCCTTCTCCCCTTTTCATTCAGCAGCCCCAGAACTTTGATAACTGCAACAGTTCTCTCAGTTCCTTCAGGCCAAATTCAAGATAACTCCTTATCTTGAAAGGCCTCCAGAGCCATGGCCCTGCATACAGTATTCTTATATCTCACCTCTGAACTCTAATGGTATTTAAGATCTGTGTGATCAGCTCCAACTCTTTTTTTTTTTTTTTTTTTTAATCTCACGACATGAGATAAAACCAGCAGTTGTTGCAATTGACCTGAGGCTCTCAAGTGATGTACGGAGGCCAAGATTTCATCCTCCTTTCTGGATGTCCAGAATAAAATATTTTAGGTGGCCTTTGAACGCAGACTTGATGGAATGTATTGAATCATTACAGGTAATCGTCAACTTAAGACCATAATTTAGCTCAACATTTCTGTTGTTAAGTGAAACATTTGTTAAGTGAGTTTTGCCCCATTTTACGACTCTTCTTGCCACAGTTGTTAAGTGAATCACTGAAATTGTTAAGTAGTAACACGGTTTGTTAAGTGAATCTGGCTTTCCCATTGACATGATCCCAGAACGTCATAAATATGAACCAGTTGCCAAGCATCTGAATTTTGATCACATGACCACAGAAATGCTTCAATGATCATGTGTGAAAAACATTCATAAGTTAACTTTTTTCAATCCCGTTGTAACTTCAAACGATTACTAAATGAACTGTTGTAAGTCGAGGACTACCTGTATTTTGTCTATTGGCTTCTATTATTTTGTATGTAAATTACCTTGAGTAAGTGAAAAATATTTTAAAAGTATAATTCTCGCAAAAAAGAAATTCACAAATTGGTAAAGGGTGAGCTGAAAACTTGTCTATTGTCTAACAGAAATCCCTTAGGGAGGAGAATTTTCTTTTAACGAAGATGATGATGGAAAATAGTAATGGGTGTCTTAATAGCATGTAATTTGAACTCCATATTCTTGGAATACAGATCCTTTCTCTTTTCAAAACCAAAGCCAAATGTTTGATATAAGGTCAGCAAATGAAATCCCTTACATTAATTAATTTTTAGTTTGATCCTCTATTCCAACGGCCTCCAAACTTTTGGGCACCAGGGATTGGTTCTGGGGAGAGAGTTTTCCATGGACTGGAGGGAGTGTGGTTTTGCATGCTCCCTGCATCCCATGGATGGGGCTTCACTTGTTTGCGCAGCCCGGTTTCTGGCATGTTGTAGACCAGTGCCAGTCCACAGACCAAGGGTTGGGGACTCCTGCTCTATTCTACCTATAGTTGTAAAAATTAGATTGCTCAGCCTTCCTCAACCTGGTGTCTTGTGACCTTGGATTTCAGCTCCCATTCTCCAACCAGCATGGCAGTTAAAAACACTGTTTTCGTCACAATTTATGCCAAAACAAATGATTGTAGCAGAAATTATGGATATGGTTTTCCAGTTCACTTATACACAGACTATTCACATATACAAAAACATAATAACCTCCCTAGAAATTCTGTCATAAGGGTTATTCATTGATGGATAGGTTGAATTTGCTGTGAAAAATAAAATTAAGCCAGATAATTACTTCTAAATGCATAGTGTAAGAAGCATATAACAGTTGCTTCTTTAAATTTTTTAAAATGCTCAACGATAGTAAGACAATATTTTAGGAGCTATTAGTTTTATAGAATTTAGATTCAGCAGTTTTAACCTTTAAATACATTCAGTTTAAATGTAAAGACATTAATTAAGAAGTAAAATTAGCATTCTTTAACTAAGAATAGCAATGGCATTCAGATTCGGGTCAATTTTGCTATTTGAACCAGAAATAAACCAGGAGACCTTCCTGTATCCATATATTTTAATCAAGGATATAGAGTCAAAAGACAGAATCAATTTCTTACCTCCAATGTTTTCTAAGCCTTCCACGATTGTCTCCTTGACCTGTTTTTTTTTAAAAAAGTAGCATTAAAGGTTATTTTTTCCCTTTTGATGCAATCTAGCCTTTTTTCTTTCATTAAACACAGTTGAAAATTATTAAAACTTTTGTAATCTCAGTTCTTTAGATAGTTACACCTAATCAGATGATTTCTGAGAAGCTTTTCTATTCATTGTAGATAAGGTGAAATGAGTTATTCATTCAGCTTCAGCAACCACAACAAATAAGAAAAGAAAATGTCAGTGAAAGAAAATGATTGTTTGCAGCCATGAGCAATTTACCTATTGATTTTTATAATACCTTCAATTTTCCTTCTTTGATCCACTGACAAAGCTGCAGAGTACTAGCTGAATATTTCTCCATGTAGTTCAAAACCAGGAATCTTTCTCTGTGAAGAANATAACAATTCAATAGGTTATAGTCCAAAATAAATTGTTTCTTCGGCAGATCAAACAACTTCCAATGTTAAGAATCATTAAGAGAAACTACAAAAGCTGTCAAATTTGTCATGGGTGGAAACAAGCAGTATGTTGTTCTGTCTTACTTGCAGCAGATAGAAATGGCAACACAGTCCAGCAGACATAATATAAAGGGTCAGGAAATAGCGATCCAATTGGTCTAATATTTTAACAGTGTAAATGGTTCATCTGAAATAAATATATTATATTTTAGCCTATTGGGACACTAGAACCTTTACATCTGTGCCATTCCAAAGTTGACACAATGTGAATTTAGTGCCCATCTTTTGCCTACTCCAAAAGACACACCTCGAAACAGAGGATAAGTGACTTTCCGAAGCAATAGAGTAATTGAATAATCCCTATTCTAATCTCACTGGGAACAATGGAAAATTCTAATACAATTCATATAAAAAGCACCAGGCTGGGAAAGGGTAGATCATCCTTCAGCTGCATCACTTTAAATTTCTGATCAAATATCTATTAAATGCCTTCATCTTCTCCAAGTAACACATGAAGCTTTGAAATGTGCAAATAAAGCACAAAGTTATTTCTCATTCTCTAGTCAATAAAACTCAAATACATGGTTTGAGAGACTTGAGTGCTACTGGAAGCATGTCACATTTCTCCACTGATGAAGTTTTAGGTTAGCTGTATATTTGTTATTGTAGTTCCAACTACAATTTCCCTCAGCATATATGGAAATCAGCCTTCCCATTTTCTTATTCTATCAAAGAGCTTTGTCACTGACAGAATTTTCTGTAAAGCTGCAAGTTCAACTCCAGTAATTATTTGAGTAACCTTGTTTCGCAGATGGTGCATCAATCTAGAAAGGCAATTTTTAGAACTAAAAAAAAGCATTCACATATTTCAGCAGATTTTATTCAGTGTTTCATTCAGAGAAATAATAAGCCAATGAACAATACCTAGTAATGTTCCGTGATTTCCTTATTTCTTCTACCTCTGGAGGTAAAGGAGGCGGGTACTGCATGTCCTTGTTATATTGGGAGATTTGACCGCATAAAATAATATGGCTATTTGAATTCATCTGTTGAAAACAAAAAGACAAGAGTTTTGCAGTTTGTATTTCTTAGAGTATTTTTAGAAATATTATGGATGGGAAAGCTACTCCTTCAACTTATAACTGATATGAAATGGTTCACAATAATAGGTTTCTTTCATATTTATGATTCTTAAGACCTTATATACCAAAATCCAGCTTCTCTGCATGTTACAGAAGATCCTGGAAAGTGTTCCAGGACACACATATAGAAAACAAAGCTGTGAAATTACATTCTTTTTTTACTTATTCTTTTAGATAAGAATTTAGACTGCATATTTGCCAACTCAATATATTCATTACTGTGTTTTACAGTTATCTTTTAAAAAATTGTAAGGATTTACAAACATGAAAGGTCAAAAAAAAAATATCCAAGCATGGAATTGTCATATCTGAACTTCAAAAATGTGAATGACCACTAGATTGCAGCAAATAAACATAAATCTCTTAGGTTTTTGTGCCACCTAGGTATCATCCAAATATATTAGTCCTGTTTATGTATCTCTTAGAAGATGTGTCCTTTAGGTCAGGTGTCCCCAACCCCTGGGCCGCAATCCAATACTGGGCCGCGGCCTGGTTGGGAATGGGCTGCAGAAGCGGCAGGCAAGCTTGCAATGCTGCATTTGCGCAAGTGGTGCGTGCACACACAAAGCCATCCCCCTGCTGTTGCTGCTACTCCACAGAGCCTGAAAGGCTGGGGACCGCTGCTAAGGTAGAGAAGAATATGTCTATTTCTTGTTTGCACGAATAACAAAGCCCTTACTGCCCACACTTCATTTTCAGTTACACTACATTCTGCAGATAGGAACTAGTACAGTGGTTCTCAACCTTTTTAATGCCGCGACCCCCAACCGGTCGTAAGTCGAGGACTAAACTGGTCGTAAGTCGAGGACTAAGCCGGTCGTAAGTCGAGGACTAAACCGGTCGTAAGTTGAGGGCTACCCAACCGGTCGTAAGTCGAGGACTTTCCCTGCCCGGGAGCACCGCGCATGCGTGGTTCCACCCCCTGCGCCGGCCGAGGCATAGCTGGCAAGCGGCAGAGATGGAGCAGGCCGACCATCAGCTGGCCCAGCCCAAGGGAGGTAAGGCACCCGCCGGAAAAGGGGAAAAAAATGGCAGACAGCCTTGCTTGGCGACCCCTGTGAAATGGTCGATTGACCCCAAATGGGGTCGCGACCCATAGGTTGAGAACCGCTGAATTAGTAGAAGGTATGCTGGAATCATAGCTGCTGTGAGAAAATAGAGAAAAAGGCATAGGATAATCAAAAGCCTTGAAGCAAGGAGGCGAAAAAGGCTATGATGGATGGAGTAAATTAGCCTTCTGCCAATTTTCAGTCAAAGTATATGTAAGAACCAAACTCATAGCAAAGCGACGTGACAAGGACATTGCTAAATCTTCCTGAGTGATCTTCTACTCCTCTCTGCAAGGTGGAGCGTAAGGCTGATAAATACTGTTCTGAGAATCAACAGCTAGACTTTCCCAAAAGTGGGGGCAGGCTTTGATTTACACTGGCCTTTTCCCACAGTTCATCTTAACAAGTTGCTGCTGGCTAAAGCAGGCAACATGGCTCTCCTGGAAGCACAGTCTGAAAACTGTGCAATAGAATTGCAATAGAACATTAAACAGCAAGGGGTTGACTAAGATAACTGTTAAAAGAACAGTGTGTTTTTATTACATGTACTGAAACAGAGCAGAAGAACATCCCATTTGTCTGGTCTACATTCTGTTGCAGCAACCAGCATTATGTTTCACTTATTCTTCTACAGGAAAAAGTAAAGAAAAAAGAATCAAAATGCTATTCACCTCAGTTATTGTATACTGTATGGGAATCCATGATATAGGCAAAAGGGACAAATGATGACCCTTACATCATTATGGTATCACACAAATGCCACAAGTTATTCTTGCATTGGATGTCATAATGCAAATGTGTAACTGCAGCATCTATAGTGTGTAATGATATAATCAGATGTATCACTTTTATGTTATCATGGTTTGTTATGGATGTGACTCCAGTGAAACCAAAACTGTATGTGCAATAGTATATTTACTATGATTAACTTAAATACAGTTTACTCAATGAATCCAAGTGTTCTAATATCACTAGACTGGCTTCATATTACTAATTAGTCTGTGAGTAATACGTAATGCAAACATATGGGTCACATTGTCACTTTGGCCAGACTTTTAAGCATACCTCAGCTATCAAAGATGATGTGATAGAGCAGTGATGGCGAACCTTTTAGAGACCGAGTGCCCAAACTGCAACCCAAAACCCACTTATTGTATCGTTGGGTGCCAGGTGGGCGTGACCCATTGGGTAGGAGTGACCCATTGGGTGGGCGTGGCTTTGGTGATAACAGCAGACTGGGTGGGACTAAAAAATTCAATCAATTCCAACTTTGCGAGATCTTTTTTTCCCCACGAGAAGTTGATTGATTGAACCTTTTTTTTTGCGGCAGAGGCCTAAAGATAAAACCCAGCTGAAGGCCTAGGACTAGGGTGACGATGCGTGTGCCCACAGAGAGGGCTCTGCATTCCACCTGTAGCACACGTGCCATAGGTTCGCCACCACGGTGATAGAGATTAGAGCACTGCGCAACTTAATTTGGATGAGAATAGAAGTGAATTATATACAGAAAATCTTTAAGAAAAAAGATTTCAGTCACAAAGCCAAACAAAATGCAGAGAAGAAACTTACTCCAATCTTCATGAAAAAACATTTTTGCATTCATTGGCTATATCAGTGGAAATCAGAGCTGGCAAAAATCATAAATTAAAGATATGTGAGTAATAAGCATCTTGTGTCCTTCTTGGTTAACAAAACTCCAGAAATGTGATAGAACAATATAAAAGAAGACACTGCTCCATTTTCAGGAACATATATTCCAAGATATATTAGATTCCATATTACCTTACAGTAGTATGGGAAAGAAATTGTGTTATTTCAAGTTAGCTGCTCATATTTATCTGCCAAATTTTAGGTAAACAATTATATTAGAAAGTATCTTAAGAATCCAAAGCCATTTCAGAGTGGCTCAAGATAGATTTAGTGATTAGTTATATCTTGGTGTAGAAAAGTTGGTGATTTGATTATCTGAATGCTGTGCCAATTTAATTTTGTATTCCTTTGATTATGCATCCATAACTTCTCACACACACACTGCATCCTGCACCAACACAAGGACTCATGCAGAGCTCAAAATGGAGAGAGAAGAGGGTTCTACATGTTCCTGCCCTTTCTCCAGTTTCCAGCTATCTGGGCCCTTGCAATATTTGGGGCCTAGATCCTCTGGAGAGCTGTACTCACATTAAAGTCAAAAAAAGTTTAATGTAGGGAGCAGGACTGCACATAGTATTTTTTTTCTCTTCACCTTGACCCATCCATGCATCCACACAAATGCCTGAATGGATTCAAAAAGGAGGCACAGCATACTCACTTGTCTTATTACTGTATCACTGATGTCTCCACCAACATTGTCAAAGTAGATATCCACTCCATCCGGGCAAAGTTTGTGTAGCTGCTGTGCCACATTCTCTTTCTTATAGTTGATTGCAGCATCAAAACCCATTTCAGAGACCAAAACCTTGCATTTTTCATCTGTGCCACAAATGCCGACTACTTTAGAACAGCCCTCCAGGAGACCTATCTTTGAAAACAGAAAACCATTACACAAAGTCAGCTTTTTGAAATCACTTGTCTTTCAGCACAATTATTATTTTTTAAAAAAACAAATCTATATTTTTCTGTCAGTTACAAAATAATCATTCTCTGCATCTTTTCTCACAAGGAGCCAGCAGAGAGGGAGAAGACCAAATTGGACAATAATTATGAAATGGGTAAAAGGATCTTTTAACCCATTGTCATTCTTTGTCATAGTCTCAAATGAAAGCAGCGATGCTCACACTTATTAGCAACAGGAAGAAACAGTTGGTGCCAATAGAAGCTCTCTTCCTATTCCACATAGTATGTGAGGTGGAAGAAAGACTAAATGGAGGTAGGCAATTTTTTAAATTTTGGGATTAAAGGCAGGAGTTTTTAAAAACTTTTAACTTAAAAAAATAAAATGAAGTCTCCTAAGGACCACAGGGGGTGTGACTAGTGATGTTATGATCTTACAGAAAGGATGGGGCCTAAATATTTAGACCTTTTTTTTTTGTTTTGGAGAGTTTTGAAACATGTTTAAGACTTGCACCCATGCCCCTAAGTCTTCTCAAATTGGGAATGTTGGCTTGATTGCAGCTGAGATGATTTCAGGATAAACTTTCACCTCTGCAAAGCTTAAGATACTGTTGTATCTTTGAACTCTGTCTCTGATCCAAATATTTATATATATATTTGGGGGGAAATTTGTATTATTTGGACATATGGAAGCTACTATATATTTTTTTATACATCAGGAACAGATAGATTTTATCATGGTATATATGTATGTATCCCATGAGAAAAATCTATCCATTCCTGAGGTATAGAAAAAAATATATAGTGGCTTCCATATGTCCAAATAATACAAATTAGACTGAGTTTATAGCTTCTTACCTGCCCAGCCAGGGAGCCGCAAGCACCAGCAGCTCCACTGACAACCAGGGTTTGATTAGAGCCTGGAGATACATGTCCTTTTTCTCTGATTCCCAGCAAAGATGTCAGCCCAGTCAAGCCAGCTGCACCCAAGAAATAGGAAAGGTGTCCATCTACAAGGTCTTGTTCGATCTGAAAAAAAAAAGTTTCAGATTGAATTAAGCATTATCATTCTAGTCAAGATCCATTCAGATTTTTTGGCTGGATTTTTTTTGAAAAAGTTCAAAGTTGGTAGACATTTTTTGTCTTTTTTTTTTAAGTTTCGTGGTCCTATTTGAAGCTAGTTTAGTACAATGGTTAAGGCATCAGGCTAGAAACTGAGAAACACTGAGTTCCAGCCCTGCCTTAGATATGAAGCTACCTTGATAGTTGGGCCAGTCACTCTCTCTTAGCTCTATGAAACAGGCAATGGCTAACCACTTCTGAAAATGTGGGGGGAAAAAACTGCAGGAATTGTTTAGACAGTTGCCAGGATGCAAAAAGCTGACTCAAAGGCACACACACAGAGTCAAAAATTATCTGTATAACAGTATAACTTTGTTCCTTTGGTACTCAGCTAAAAACCACATTTTTGGTACCACCTTGGATGCTGTGCCATAAACAACTGTGCAAATGATAAAAATGGCGGGGGTTGTTCTTTAACAGTGATATCCTCAATAAACTGCAGTAACATCATCACATACATGTTATTATTATATACTTGCTCCTGGGGCACTGTCATTACATGTCTCCATTCAACCCCCTCCCCATGGATATCCATAGTCTTTAATCACATATTGCTAGAGGTCAGGGCACACTCATCTATATTGTTTTTCTCCAAAGGAAATGGAAACAAGTGCCACCATGCTACCTTCTTCAGTTGCTTTCCGTCTAAAATGGCTTTGGTCTGCCAGGGCCAGGTAAAGGAAGTCACAAAGTCTCCTGGAGCAAAATGCACATCTCTGCTTTCTTCCACACAACCAATTCCACCTCCATCAGTAACTTCAGACAATTTCCAAGTCTGGAGGTAGTCAAAGTCAGCATCTTCATTCATACGACACCGCTAAAAGACAATTATTTATAGCAAGAGAATCCTTTAAAGCACAATCCTTTTCTCTTTGTCAAGAAACACATAGCTGGCCAAAACATGAAGCTACAAGGATTTTAATGTTAGTCAGAATAAAAATATGGAAACTGCTAAATAATACAATAAATCCTTTAAAAGCTTAAGAAGGAAGAATAAGGGTCGTATTTTTATTACTGACAGACTAAGAGGTTGTTCTGGTTCATATGATACATCTTAGAAAAAAAATCATAATTCAAATTATGCAACACAAATTTCTGATGTAATCCTGTGGAAAATGAATGTAATTAGTGAAGTTATTATACAAAGAACTCTAAGTTTACTTCACATTAACTAAAGTAAATTCCAATGCTGGAAATTTTTTATTACAACATACAGAATATTTGTACACTTTTTCAGAATGGAATTAATGTATGGTATAAGGTTTACATATATTCAGAGATCTTCTTATGATTCTTTCTCCCAGTTACACTGGCTTCAATTGTAGAAGCTACAATACTTTCCATATTCATATTAGCAATCTGCATGGAAGGAGGAAACCAAAAGCTCAGGTACTTTCCAAATACTTTGCAGTATTTGGTCATGGGCATTTATGCAAAACAAAATATTCCCTTCTGTTAGACTGGACAGCCATTTGTCTGAAATGGTATAGGGCAGTGGTGGCGAATCTATGGCACGGGTGCCAGAGGCGGCACTCAGAGCCCTCTCTGTGGGCACACGTGCCGTTGCCCCAGCCTCCCCTCCCCCCACGACCCCCTCCTCTCCAGCAGCCCCCCTGAAGGAGAGTCGCCCCTGAGCGTGGCCCACCTGGAGCAGCGCAGCCAAGGACATGGCAGCCAGGCAGCGTAGAAAAGACTCTGCCCTCACACCCCATCATGCACAGTTGATGCTGCAGGGCGTGGGCAGAGGGCGTGACCGCCATAGTGCTGCTGGGCTGCCTGGGCGATCTGCGGCGGGCCCTGGAGGCGGTGAGTGGCTCTGCAGGCAGGCGGGGCGGCGGATGGGGCGGAGCAGGGGCGGGGGAGAGGGTGGAGCGGGGGCAGGACCAGTTTTTGGGCACTCGGTCTCTAAAAGGTTCGCCATCACTGGTATAGGGTTTCCTGCCTGAGCAGGGGGTTGGACTAGATGACCTCTAAGGTATCTTCCAACTTTTATTATTATTAGTATTAGTATTATTAATATTATTGCCATAAATCACTATTTACAGTGACACATGACTGGCAGATCACATGAAGAATCAACTGGCCAAATATTCTTCAGATATTTTAATATTTTCATTATACCCACTTACCATGTAAGGATCCACAGACAAATAAAGTGTACGGACTTTAACTTGACCCTCAGCAATTTTGTCTGAGAGGGTGGCTTCTTCCATACGGAAGTTTTCTGCAACTGGCACTCCATTGATGCCTAGAATGAGTCAGATCAAAGGTTTAGCACCTTGGTCTCTCCTTCCTCTTGAGATTATGGGAGTTAAATTAGCATTTCTCAACAATCATATCTGACTTCAGAGGACTCACATTCCTTACAAAAGCATGTTTTTCTTCTGTGAAGCTATATACCTTGGGTCAGCCACTATTCTGATTTTTACAAATTCTATTTGTATTTCTCCTCCCAAGCTTTGCTTCCTGTTGGCCATGCTGATTTTCAATATGATGTATGTATCTAAATATCCTCATTTCTAACAAGGTAGTTTGTGATGAACAGCAATTTTAATGTAAAAAAGCTGGAAAGATATGCCACCAGTTTTAGTGCAAGAATGGCCAGAAGGAAATGCACCAATACAATAACTTTCAAAGTTAAGAATAGATTATTCACAGTAAATATTGCTTATAGCTACTGTTAGAAATCATGAGTACACAATTTAAAACATACAAAATTGTTTACAGCACTTTCCACATTTCATATTTCAATGTTATTTAGGTTGTTTATATATTTTTGCTCTTACACAAACTGAAAAATTCTCACCAACATATCTGTAATTAGAAAATGTCTGCTAAGAATGTCTTGTTGAAGGCTTTGGATGTGCACATCAGAAATCGATCTCTTTAATGCCTTTTCTCTTCCCATTTACAACGTTCTACAAAGACACAAAACTCAAATATGTTCTCTAACAAGTAGAAACATACCAGGGCGTGAATGCAATACCACTCTTTGAATTTTCATCAGCCCTCCAGCAAAAATCTGGCACAGATGAAAATCAGATTCTCTGTAAAAAAAAATTGACAATGTTTAATACCACCTAGAGGGCAATTGCCAGTAAGCAGTTTAAATATCTAACAAATGATTAAACACAAGCATATGGTTTTCGTTTTATGGTAGACTTGTATAACTAAGAGCCCTATGTATTTTCTGAAGATTTTGGGTATGGCACCAGGGCCCCTCCAAAACTGCTCAACCAATTGTATTCTTAACATACCTGGAAGGAAAAAATAAATAAATTTGGGAAATGGAAACAATAATATCAATTTTAATATAAATAAAATTCAATGTAAATGTTGTAACATATTTATTCTTTTTGTCCTCCTTGCATTCTACTTTGGGGAGGTCCATTTTCAGCAAATGCATCCCTTGGCTTATGAAAAGCTATGTACCTTTGTTTAGGGTAAGAATGAGGTGAAATTATAGGAAAGTGCATATGAGGAGGGCAGATTGAATTAATTACCGGTAGTTCTGCACTACCCATCCATAAAAATACAGACAATAAAGCATGGCTTGGAGCATTTGTCAGGAAATAGTGCAGAAGACTGTGTTTCTTCACAGTCTTTAGAACGCGCTTTGTTGAAAGGAAACAAGTTCACAGATACAAAAGGTAGAGAACAGATTGGCAAAGAACAGAATGTAGAAGGGAGAAATAGCTAGAAGTGCTAAAATGCCTCACTANGAACGCGGCGGAACCGCGTTCCGGCACCTTTTTCCGGGCCGGCCGCACCGGAAATAGCCCCTCCCACACCGGAAATAGCCCCTCCCAAATTTTACTTGCATTCCTGTTCTCTAAAGGGGCGGTCCTAGGGTTTGATGAGGGCGTGGCCAGGTTTGAGTTCCGCCACCTTTTCTCCGAGAAAAAAAGCCCTGCTTATAGCTACTGTTAGAAATCATGAGTACACAATTTAAAACATACAAAATTGTTTACAGCACTTTCCACATTTCATACTTCAATGTTATTTAGGTTATTTGTTTATATATTTTTGCTCTTACACAAACTGAAAAATTCTCACCAACATATCTGTAATTAGAAAATGTCTGCTAAGAATGTCTTGTTGAAGACTTGTATAACAAGCTTTGGATGTGCACATCAGAAATCGATCTCTTTAATGCCTTTTCTCTTCCCATTTACAACGTTCTACAAAGACACAAAACTCAAATATGTTCTCTAACAAGTAGAAACATACCAGGGCGTGAATGCAATACCACTCTTTGAATTTTCATCAGCCCTCCAGCAAAAATCTGGCACAGATGAAAATCAGATTCTCTGTAAAAAAAAAATTGACAATGTTTAATACCACCTAGAGGGCAATTGCCAGTAAGCAGTTTAAATATCTAACAAATGATTAAACACAAGCATATGGTTTTGGTTTTATGGTAGACTTATATACGTAACTAAGAGCCCTATGTATTTTCTGAAGATTTTGGGTATGGCACCAGGACCCCTCCAAAACTGCTCAACCAATTGTATTCTTAACATACCTGGAAGGAAAAAATAAATAAATTTGGGAAATGGAAACAATAATATCAATTTTAATATAAATAAAATTCAATGTAAATTTTGTAACATATTTTTTCTTTTTGTCCTCCTTGCATTCTACTTTGGGGAGGTTCATTTTCAGCAAATGCATCCCTTGGCTTATGAAAAGCTATGTACCTTTGTTTAGGGTAAGAATGAGGTGAAATTATAGGAAAGTGCATATGAGGAGGGCAGATTGAATTAATTACCGGTAGTTCTGCACTACCTATCCATAAAAATACAGACAATAAAGCATGGCTTGGAGCATTTGTCAGGAAATAGTGCAGAAGACTGTGTTTCTTCACAGTCTTTAGAACGCGCTTTGTTGAAAGGAAACAAGTTCACAGATACAAAAGGTAGAGAACAGATTGGCAAAGAACAGAATGTAGAAGGGAGAAATAGCTAGAAGTGCTAAAATGCCTCACTANGTATATATGTATGTATCCCATGAGAAAAATCTATCCATTCCTGAGGTATAGAAAAAAATATATAGTGGCTTCCATATGTCCAAATAATACAAATTAGACTGAGTTTATAGCTTCTTACCTGCCCAGCCAGGGAGCCGCAAGCACCAGCAGCTCCACTGACAACCAGGGTTTGATTAGAGCCTGGAGATACATGTCCTTTCTCTCTGATTCCCAGCAAAGATGTCAGCCCAGTCAAGCCAGCTGCACCCAAGAAATAGGAAAGGTGTCCATCTACAAGGTCTTGTTCGATCTGAAGAAAAAAAAGTTTCAGATTGAATTAAGCATTATCATTCTAGTCAAGATCCATTCAGATTTTTTGGCTGGATTTTTTTTGAAAAAGTTCAAAGTTGGTAGACATTTTTTGTCTTTTTTTTTTTTAAGTTTTGTGGTCCTATTTGAAGCTAGTTTAGTACAATGGTTAAGGCATCAGGCTAGAAACTGAGAAACACTGAGTTCCAGCCCTGCCTTAGATATGAAGCTACCTTGATAGTTGGGCCAGTCACTCTCTCTTAGCTCTATGAAACAGGCAATGGCTAACCACTTCTGAAAATGTGGGAAAAAAAACTGCAGGAATTGTTTAGACAGTTGCCAGGATGCAAAAAGCTGACTCAAAGGCACACACAAAGAGTCAAAAATTATCTGTATAACAGTATAACTTTGTTCCTTTGGTACTCAGCTAAAAACCACATTTTTGGTACCACCTTGGATGCTGTGCCATAAACAACTGTGCACATGATAAAAATGGTGGGGGTTGTTCTTTAACAGTGATATCCTCAGTAAACTGCAGTAACATCATCACATACATGTTATTATTATATACTTGCTCCTGGGGCACTGTCATTACATGTCTCCATTCAACCCCCTCCCCATGGATATCCATAGTCTTTAATCACATATTGCTAGAGATCAGAGCACACTCATCTATCTTGTTTTTCTCCAAAGGAAGTGGAAACAAGTGCCACCATGCTACCTTCTTCAGTTGCTTTCCGTCTAAAATGGCTTTGGTCTGCCAGGGCCAGGTAAAGGAAGTCACAAAGTCTCCTGGAGCAAAATGCACATCTCTGCTTTCTTCCACACAACCAATTCCACCTCCATCAGCAACTTCAGACAATTTCCAAGTCTGGAGGTAGTCAAAGTCAGCATCTTCATTCATACGACACCGCTAAAAGACAATTATTTATAGCAAGAGAATCCTTTAAAGCACAATCCTTTTCTCTTTGTCAAGAAACACATAGCTGGCCAAAACATGAAGCTACAAGGATTTTAATATTAGTCAGAATAAAAATATGGAAACTGCTAAATAATACAATAAATCCTTTAAAAGCTTAAGAAGGAAGAATAAGGGTCGTATTTTTATTACTGACAGACTAAGAGGTTGTTCTGGTTCGTATGATACATCTTAGAAAAAAAATCATAATTCAAATTATGCAACACAAATTTCTGATGTAATCCTGTGGAAAATGAATGTAATTAGTGAAGTTATTATACAAAGAACTCCAAGTTTACTTCACATTAACTAAAGTAAATTCCAATGCTGGAATTTTTTTATTACAACATACAGAATAGTTGTACACTTTTTCAGAATGGAATTAATGTATGGTATAAGGTTTACATATATTCAGAGATCTTCTTATGATTCTTTCTCCCAGTTACACTGGCTTCAATTGTAGAAGCTACAATACTTTCCATATTCATATTAGCAATCTGCATGGAAGGAGGAAACCAAAAGCTCAGGTACTTTCCAAATACTTTGCAGTATGTGTGTTATAATTGTGGTCATGGGCATTTATGCAAAACAAAATATTCCCTTCTGTTAGACTGGACAGCCATTTGTCTGAAATGGTATAGGGCAGTGGTGGTGAACCTATGGCACGGGTGCCAGAGGCGGCACTCGGAGCCCTCTCTGTGGGCACACGTGCCGTTGCCCCAGCCTCGCCTCCCCCCACAACCCCCTCCTCTCCAGCAGCCCCCCTGAAGGAGAGTCGCCCCTGAGCGTGGCCCACCCGAAGCAGCGCAGCCAAGGACATGGCAGCCAGGCAGCATAGACAAGACTCTGCCCTCACACCCCATCATGCACAGTTGATGCTGCAGGGCGTGGGCAGAGGGCGTGACCTCCATAGCGCTGCTGGGCTGCCTGGGCGATCTGTGGCGAGCCCTGGAGGCGGTGAGTGGCTCTGCAGGCAGGCGGGGCGGCGGATGGGGTGGAGCGGGGCGGGGGAGAGGGTGGAGCGGGGGCAGGGCCAGTTTTTGGGCACTCGGTCTCTAAAAGGTTCACCATCACTGGTATAGGGTTTCCTGCCTGAGCAGGGGGTTGGACTAGATGACCTCCAAGGTATCTTCCAACGTTTATTATTATTATTATTAGTATTATTAGTATTATTGCCATAAATCACTATTTACAGTGACACATGACTGGCAGATCACATGAAGAATCAACTGGCCAAATATTCTTCAGATATTTTAATATTTTCATTATACCCACTTACCATGTAAGGATCCACAGACAAATAAAGTGTACGGACTTTAACTTGACCCTCAGCAATTTTGTCTGAGAGGGTGGCTTCTTCCATACGGAAGTTTTCTGCAACTGGCACTCCATTGATGCCTAGAATGAGTCAGATCAAAGGTTTAGCACCTTGGTCTCTCCTTCCTCTTGAGATTATGGGAGTTAAATTAGCATTTCTCAACAATCATATCTGACTTCAGAGGACTCACATTCCTTACAAAAGCATGTTTTTTCTTCTGTGAAGCTATATACCTTGGGTCAGCCACTATTCTGATATTTACAAATTCTATTTGTATTTCTCCTCCCAAGCTTTACTTCCTGTTGGCCATGCTGATTTTCAATATGATGTATGTATCTAAATATCCTCATTTCTAACAAGGTAGTTTGTGATGAACAGCAATTTTAATGTAAAAAAGCTGGAAAGATATGCCACCAGTTTTAGTGCAAGAATGGCCAGCTCTTTATAAATTTCAAGTGAAATAGAAATTAACAAGAGGCCAGAAGGAAATGCACCAATACAATAACTTTCAAAGTTAAGAATAGATTATTCACAGTAAATATTGCTTATAGCCAGGGCTTTTTTTCAGCCGGAACGCGGCGGAACCGCGTTCCGGCACCTTTTTCCGGGCCGGCCGCACCGGAAATAGCCCCTCCCACACCGGAAATAGCCCCTCCCAAATTTTACTTGCATTCCTGTTCTCTAAAGGGGCGGTCCTAGGGTTTGATGAGGGCGTGGCCAGGTTTGAGTTCCGCCACCTT
>NW_015389433.1:11840-91530 GCF_001527695.2 Protobothrops mucrosquamatus | reverse complement strand
ATCCATAAAAATACAGACAATAAAGCATGGCTTGGAGCATTTGTCAGGAAATAGTGCAGAAGACTGTGTTTCTTCACAGTCTTTAGAACGCGCTTTGTTGAAAGGAAACAAGTTCACAGATACAAAAGGTAGAGAACAGATTGGCAAAGAACAGAATGTAGAAGGGAGAAATAGCTAGAAGTGCTAAAATGCCTCACTAAGAACTAGACAAGCAAAAATTCGTGCTAAAAACACAATCTATATTAGCTTTTTTGCCAAACTGTCCCAGAGATTGTTTTTGCAATGGAAGCCCATCCTAATCTGCCTAAGTTTTTGAAAGCTGGATAACTCCATATGGAAATAAATTCAGCTGACATTGTCAAAGTTGCATATCACACTTCCATAATCTGATCCTTCCAGATGTGTTGGAACAATAGGCAAAACCCAGCAAGATGAATTTCAGCAAGCAGAAATGAAAAGTCCTACACATGGGTAGGAAAAATCAAAGGCACGGGATGTGGGGAACATATTGGACATGCAATTTCTAATGGTGTTTTAAACCATTTCCAGAAAATAAATAAGACAGTCAAATATGCAGTAAGTTCTATTATATTGAGAACTTCATGATAACATTGTATTAAAATCTGATTTTTTGACAGGGAGCAAGCAGCTTCAGCAGATAATGCTTACACCATTTACCAAACAAAATGATTTCCTAAATGTTCACAGTTCTTTTTAGTTCCTTTTTGAGAACTGAATTTTAGTTTTCAATTCAGATAGATTCATCAATTTCGGAGTGTGAGTGAACACATATAATGCATGGTGGGTTTTATCATGAATTATCAAATAAAGCATTTGAGGCAAAGGGGGCACAGAATACTTACTCCCCTAGAGATGAACAAGATAAATTTTGTTGATTTATTTTTCTCTGCAGCCCCTGACCTATCTAATCTATCTTTAAAACTGAGATATCATCCACCAGCTTACACCAAATCTTGTCCCATTCTGTTCAATTTTCTAAGGCTATCCTGCTAATCAACAATGGAGTTCTGAGTTCCTTTACACCAGCACCCCCAATCTTTCGGGCACCAGGGACTGGTTCCATGGAGAGAGGTTTTTCCATAACTGGAGGTGGCGTGGTTTTGTGTGCGGCCTGCATCCTGGGATGAGGCTTTGCTTGTTTGCGCAGCCCGGTTTCTGACATGCCATGAACCAATGCTGGTCCACGGACTGGGCATTGGGGACCCCTGCTTTACACAACATCTCTTTGTTGATAAAGAAGAAAGTTTTAGATGGGGAACTCATCAAATTTGCAGATGACATCAAGCTGGCAGGAATAGCCAACACTCCAGAAGATAGGCTTAAGATATAGAAGGATCTTGACAGACTTGAACATTGGGCGCTATCTAACAAAATGAAATTCAATGGTGAAAAAAGTAAGGTTCTACATTTACGCAAGAAAAACCAAATGCACAGGTATAGTATAGGTGGTACCTTGCTCAATAGTAGTAACTGTGAGAGGGATCTCGGAGTCCTAGTGGACAATCACTTAAATATGAGCCAGCAGTGTGCTGCAGATGCCAAAAAAGCCAACACAGTGCTAGCCTACATTAACAGATGGATAGAATCAAGATCACGTGAAGTATTAATACCACTTTACAATGCCTTGGTAAGGCCACACTTGGAATACTGCATCCAGTTTTGGTCACCACGATGTAAAAAAGATGTTGAGACTCTAGAAAGAGTACAGAGAAGAGCAACAAAGATGATTAGGGGACTGGAGGCTAAAACATATAAGGAACGGTTGCTGGAATTGGGTATGTCTAGTTTAATGAAGAGAAGGATGAGGGGTGACATGATAGCAGTGTTCCAATATCTCAGGGGCTGCCACAAAGAAGAGGGAGTCAAGCTATTCTCCAAAGCACCTGAAGGAAGGACAAGAAGCAACGGATGGAAACTAACCAAAGAGAGAAGCAACCTAGAACTAAGGAGACATTTCCTGACAGAACAATCAGCGAAACAATCTGCCTCCAGAAGCTGTGAATGCTCCAACACTGGAGCCAAGCTCCTTGCTTGGTTCCAGGGCAGCCCCGCTGCCTCTGTCCTGCCCCCCCGGTGTGCGCACAGGAGACGACCAGTGCCGGCGTCCTGGGTGAAGTCACCCTGCGGGGCAAGACCGCCAGCAGGGGTGCCAGCACTTGCGTGTGTGCCCAGGGGGCAGAGTGGGGCTGTCCCGTGGATCTAAGGTTGAGTGCATTCTGGCTTTGATAGACGCAACCAGGTTGTAGATCAGCACCACCTCCCTCCTACCAGCACCTCCAGCCTCGCAGCCACAAGGCTTTCCCTTCATCAGGACAGCCCCCGCCCGCCCACATGGAATAGCAAGACCGGTGGCAACATGGCAGCACTGGCAATCTCTCCCCCTCCCATCACCCCTTCCTGAGGAAGGAAAGAGATGAGAAGCTGAAGGAACGAATGAAGGGAGGGAGGGAAAAAAGGTGGGAGGAAGGGAGGGTAGGAGAGAAAAAAGGGAGGGAGGAAGGGAGGGTGGGAGAGAGGGAAGGAGGGAAAAAAGGAAGGAAGATAGATAAGATTATAATGAGAGGGAGGGAGGGTTTGAGGAAAGTCCTGCCTTAGCACTTGGCCCCGAGCAGCCCTGCTGCCCTTTTGCCATCCCCTTGTCCCTTCCTCCTGACCTCTCCTGATGGTCTCCCATCCTACCGCTGAGGATGCTTTGGTTACAAAGCCGGGTCTCCTCGCATGGAGAGGGAGTGGGCTTCCCTGTGACCCACACATTTTGCCCTCCCGCAACACTATGAGCAACTTGGCCAAGGAGAGTGAGCACAGCAGCAGCAGCCTTGAGGAGGAGGTAAGCACAGCTGGGCTCCCCCTTGGGGAAGTGGGGCTAGGCTAGGCTAGGCTGCGGGGTCCCTGAACTCGAGGGCTGGGCGCTTGACCTCTTCTGCCCAAGGCTCCGGGCAGCCCGCGCCACTGTCCGAGGCCCCCTTTGCACGGCCTGATAGGACAGTGAGGCTCCTCCAGTGAACCATGTCCTGGCGCTCGCCCCGGTCCTCCGCCGGAGACTCTTGGATCCGCCCCAGGCCTCCACAGGCACCCCGACGAGAGCGATGTTGAGCTGGCCACGCCCACTCAGTAGGTCATGCCCACCCAGTAGGCCACGCCCACCCCAGCCACGTCCTCCCAGTAGTCCATGCCCATGCTAGCCACACACACACACACACACACACACACACATCGAGGGCAACCACAATGCTGATGCGGCCCTCAATGAAATTGAGTTTGACACCCCTGCGTTACTGGATCCTGGGAAGGGACAGATCTTATTCAGAAACTTTATGCATGGCCTGGGCATATAATTCCTATCCGCAATCTTCTGAATTTAGCATTTCAACACACGAGATCCCATCTCAAACATTACAAAGTTTCTCTTTGGTAACTCCCTACACATTCCTGCTAATGTCAGTTTTATATAGGCTTTCTCCTTCTTGCTGGGCTGCAAGTTCCTGAAAGATGGATACTTCAAGTAGTCTCCACAAGACAGTTCTTTCCCTGTTTCACTTTAAGTCTACCAGTTTCTCTTCTTTTGAGAACTTCATGATACGAGAAAACATGGACATTTTTATTATCATTATACAGCAAGTCATTGGGCACATTGTGCAATGTAATTCATACTATTCACACGTATTAGATAGTTATGGTATTTTGGGGTGAGTGGGGAGTGTCATTATCCAGCACACATTAGTGCAAAGTAATTTTTTTATTTAAGTGTATAATCCATTAGCAATCAATATACTGTGAAATATAAAGGAACATCAACTATTAAGAAGTCTGTGCTCTGAAGCAGAGTCAAAGAGTTTCTTTACTTATCCCACTTTTTCATCTGGACTAAACCCCAGATTTACTTACCCCAGATCTGAGTCTCCAAACACCTATGATTCTGGACCCGAGAAGAAGTCACAAAAGCAAAAAAAAGCTCAAAGGGCCTCTGTTTGGCCCAGCCTCCTCTTAAAAGGGAAATGAAAGACTACTCAAAGCCATTTAAAAGGGCAATGGAAAAATAATATTCTAGTTTAGTTTTATAGTTAGTTCATTTAGGGACTATTCAAAGTTACAACGGCATTGAAAAAAGTGACTTATGGCCATTTTTCACACTTACGACCACTGCAGCATCTCCACAGTAACGTGATCAAAATTCAGATACTTGGCAGCCAACTCATATTTATGAGGGTTGCAATGTCCCGGGGTCATACTTGCAACTTTCTGACAAGAAAATCAATGGAGAATCCAAATTCACTTAACAACTGTGTTACTAACAACTGCAGTGATTCACTTAAGAACTGTGGCAAGAAAGGTTGTAAAATGGGGCAAAATTCACTTACCATCTGTCTCGCTTAGCAACAGAAATTTTGGGCTCCATTATGGTCGTAAGTCAAGGATTACCTGTATACATATTTATTGGAAAGAAAGGGTCCTGGATATATAAGCCCAGAACTGCAGTCTTCTGCTATAGTTCAGGGTCACTTTTTATTACTGCAGTTTTTTTAAGATGAAATCTTACATATGCAGTTAAGCTCCATTAAATTAGATCAGATCTAGATTCCCCTGCTGGCTGGGAAATTCTGGAAGTTGAAAGCCATGCATCTTAAAGTTGCCAAGATTGAAAAAACATTGATTTAGTGGAGTTCAGCACCCAATAAATTTGCTGCTGCTGTGTGAAGAAAAAGAAAGTAGGGGCACATCCAACTATGTGCTTCTTGTTGATTTTTAAGTGTTCTGTAGAGTAAAAAGGTGTCATGATGGATTATTTTCCACCAAGTTAAATGGTGAATATGGTCAATTTTTTTTATTATTCAGACATACCAAGTATATTGTACTGGCCAGAAGAAGAAAAAAACCCCAGTACTGCATACATTTTATAGAAATACCATAATTAATAGGCAAACTCAAATATAAAATAAAATAATAATAAAATAAAATGCAACATTTCAAAATCTGTCATTTGGTGCCACATAATCAACCTTTTGAAATGAGTCAGTATGCTTATTTGGGAATAGGTATGACTATATGTATTTAAGCCAACTTGCATTTAATGTTGACCTGAAAGACAGTATTTAAATGAAAACTATTCCAAGCAAATATACTACCGGTAGTTCTGAACAAATATTTACCTTCTTCTCTGGTTAACTATTCAGTCAGATTCAGCGTAATCTATAAAGCAACCCATCATATTTTACTGTGTTGGGCAAACCAAATCCATGCAATTAATTTACAGATGAAGGTTTCACGTGAATTCAGAAACAGAAAAAAACAGTTCAGTTAATCACTGTAAGTGGGCTGTGTGAACATAGAAATGTAATGGGTAATAGGAATGACTTTGAGAACAAAAGAAGAACTGCATCGAAGACACTGATTTGATAAAAGAAATTTGAGTCTGAGGAAGAAATGTAATTTGACTTGACCCCTTTCTAGTTCTCAGAAAAATAAAGGGAGGGGAGAAAATATCTTTAGATTTTAAAGATTCTCTTATTGTAACCTTATAATAAAACTGATATTAGCATTCATAACTTTGGTTTTTTAGTCTAGTCTACTGTGAAGGGCTGACAAGCAGCAATATTGCACATTGTAGGTAAGAGTGCTACTGACTTATTTTTGCCCATATACAGCTAAGTTAAGTCTGATTGTATAGATATAATTTGTGCAGTTTTCTTGATAACAGTGTTGCTTGCCATTGCCTTCTTCAGGGATCTTTGGATCTGTTTTCAGCAGTCTGATCTACAGCCCTAGTTTCCTTGTGGTCTCCCATAAAATATTAATTAAGTCCAACTGGTCTTAGCTTACAGGTATTTTAATTTTCATTCCAAATTATCACGTAAGCATGTATTAATTATCATACTCTGGACATATTACCTAAAGACCCAATTCTCTGGAAAATTTCATAATGCTGGAAAAGAGAACAGGATAACCAACCTCAAGGCAGATTGACTCAATTACAGTACTGCTGGAAACCCTGAAGGTTGGGTAATGAAGCTCCTGGAGAAAATCTATCTACATATTGGGTAAGAATCGACACTGACTTGATGACACATAGTCAATCAATTAATCAATCAATATTTTCTTCTTCAGATATGAGTAGCTATAATTTCCCCCTATTATAGACATTGTAGGAGAAAAGCTGTGTTCGTCTATCGTGGCCTTAAATCAGAAGGAGTCTGATAATACCATTTCCAACACATTAAGATGTAAACAGTTATGAGCATAACTTACATTTTTAATACAGTGTATTGGTTGGAAAGGTGTTACAAACTCATTCAGATATCTGACCCTTGTAAAAATGGTAACTCCTACAGCCTAGTATTAGGTCCCAGAAACTATTCCTTATTAAACTGTTCTCATTTATTTAGAAACTGGAGAGAGGAGACTACAAGGAGAATGAATGATATCACTGTTAATCTGAGACAACCATGATCTAGCAAATGCAGAAGTCTTACAAATCATAGCAACAGTATAGACAGCATAGCAACAACAGCTGCAGCAGTGAAAGAAAAAACCCCAATATGGGTTGTGAGAAGAACAAATGTAAGGAATGAAAAGCCAACAGCTAAAGAGCTCTGCAAGAATCCATGTCACCAACATGACCGATAGTAACCAAATCTTCTCTTGTCTGTTCTTAGACTTAAATAAATATCATCAACATTTAAGTGTGTATATATGTCTGCTTATTAATTTATCCGTGTGGTGTTTTTCTCATGGCCAAGTAGTGATTATTTTCATAAAGTTCTTCATTGTAGATGCTGATGCTATCTTTAAGGAACTAGGATTTTCAGAGTTTGATAAAGCTAGATTATTATTAGCATTTGTTATGCTTTTAAACTTCTAATAAAAATACGTAAATCATTCATTTTCTATTGAAGCCTACTTGGATATCGTTATGCTTGCAACTTAAGAGCTTGACAGAGCTGCTCTTCACATGCTGCTCATGATGGAGGCAAAGAGGCATTACGTTGGAGATTGGTTGGGACAGCAGGATTCCCATTACAGAAGGCTTACCCAAAAGAAGTACGACTAGGGTCAACATTTTTAAAATGTATGCATGCATTTTAAACCTTGCCTGTCAAAACTGGAATGGAAGTTATCATATCTAAATACTATTGATCTATTTATCCTGCCAAACACAAAAACAATTTCCAGGAATTTGTATCTTGAAAACATGAAATGTCATAAAAAGCCTAACATCAAACTAACACAAACATTGACACAATATATTAGGCAGAATTCATTACCCTCTAGAACAGCTAAAGCTTTCAGAAGACCAATAATGAAAAAATGCATACACAAACACAATAAGTGGTTATTTAAGGCACTCTGGTGAGAATAGCTTCTAATTCAACATGGATAGAGTCACACTATAGACTCACGAATCCTGCTCAGAGTACATAATTACTCTACTGTGCGGAACATAAAGGCAGTAATTCTACTTGTAGTCTTTTGCTATGCAGTTTTGGCCTCAGGCAAGCTAATTTGATATTTCTGATCATATATCTTCGTTGTCTGACACTAAGACCAAATAATATAATGTTTCTTAACCCTGGCAACTTTAAAATGTGTGGATTTCAACTCCCAGGATTCCCAAGCCAATCCACATATCTTAAAATTGTGCCAGGGTTGAGAAACACTGATCTAGTGCCAGATTATCATGTTAGAGGAAAAAAAAGTTTTACAATATATTTTATAAATTTCTGTTCTTCCAAGCTAGTGTGCTATCCAACTATTTCTTACTCTATCTTCCTTTTTATTGACTTTTCCCATGTGTAAAATATACCAGAACAATGTATTTTATTATAGTAAACCATCTAGTCATTTCTGCAGCTGCCTTTGCAGAAGAGTATACAATATTATTATTTTCGATTAGAAAGGAACCCTATATTGCAATGACATCTCTGAGGGCTGGGAAAAAGTTTTGCTCTTGCTATGTAAATGGAACAGCTGTCACCTGTTTTATCCACTGAGACTAACCCAGTCCAAAAAATGGCACTAAACAGAGACAAAGAAGCCAACTATGCCAATATATAAACTCTATTGGGAAACAGCTAACGGACACAGCTCAAATACAACATGTTCCAGCATTCTCCTACACACAAAATGACAGCACAACTCACAGTATGTTATCATTGTATCCTAATCCTTTGGGCTCAGTACTATAAGCAATTGCCCTATTCTTGACCCTTCCTATCAATAAAGAATCATATCCTCCTCTGCTATTCACATCCACTACTTTGGAAAGAGAGGTTGGTTCACACAAGGCAGCAGGTAAATAGATGTCTAAGCAGGGAGGTTTGCAAGAAGCATTAACAGCTGGGACAAGGTTCTAGATCTGCTCAGGGAGGGAAAAACCAACTGTCAAGGTGCTGGAGAATTTGCCCAGGACACACAAGTTAACACAGCATTGTGTGTCATATTAGCTACGGCAATGAGATTTTTGGGCTTGATGATTTCATGAATCTAATCAATTGTTGCTAAACAAACCAGTTACATAAATTATATGGTGTAATGTGTGAACCCATTGTTAATTCTAGAAACAATGTTTTGGTTAAATAAGGGTTGTTCTATGAACACAGCCAGAGAAAGGACATGTCAGGTTATGGATAGTCATTCTGGCTCCCTCATTTTGAAAACTGGTGGGAAAGATATGGAAAAGTAGGCAGTATTTCTTAGCTATATTCACACACACATGATCAACTCATCCAAATGTTCTTGGTTCACACAACAGACATACCATAAATTAAATTTATATGACTGATCTGCACAGCACATTAGGCTAATATGTGCACTATATCTACAGCCTGTCTCTTTGCCTGCAAGAATACAGGATCCTGACAGGAACACACAGCACAAAAACAAATCAAAAGCACAGGAAATCTAATGCAGAGAAGTGACATCAGGTGGGGTCTAATATTAGGCCAAACTTCTCCAACCTGGCACCTTCCAGATGTTGGGTCTAGACTCTAGACCAGGGCTTTTCAACCAATGGTACGGGTACCACCTGTGGTACATTGGCACCTGGCAGGTGGTACGCGACCATCCTAGAAAAGTGGTAGCGGGGGAGGGGAATGAGCTGAACCGGTGGCAGCACCGCACAAGCCTGAGCAAGAGATGGCTGGAGCTGCAGGGCTGTCAGGGCTCAGCGGAAGTGCCAGGATCAGCGCCAGGCTCCAGCTGAGCCCAGAAGAAGCGCCGATCAGCTGGAATGTTGTAGCATCTCCAGGGTCTTGTGATTTACATTCAGATGCTTGGCAACTGATTCATATATATGACGGTCACAGTGTCCCAGGGTCATGTGAAGTGACCAAACCCTGCTGCAACCACCCAGCAGACGGGGGGAATAAAAACCAAACACCCCCCACCCCACCCCCACTGCCAATCCTCAACAGAAATGCTCACAACAATGAAAACCTTGGACAGGAGGAAGAGCGCCGTTGGGTGGGCAGACAGGTGTCTTGCTCGGCTGTGGCTTGGGGGCTTTCAGTGCCATTGTAACTTCGAACAGTCACTAAGAGAACTGTTGTAAGTCGAGGACTACCTGTACTTTATCACTTTTTCCCTTTTTTTTTTTTTTTTGGGTCATCAAGTTTTTGACACCTTGCTAGGCGACTGGTGGTACTCGGATATTGCCATATCCTAAAAGTGGTACAATGGGTGAAAAGGTTGAAAAGCCCTGCTCTAGACCACCCCTAAATTTCTGGCTATGATTATTTCCAACACTCCTAGAGAGCGTTAAGGTTGAGGAAGAACTCATTAGGCAGCATGCAGCAAATGACTCAGCCGGATTTGAATTGCAGAAAGGCAGCAACTTTTTTAAATTAATTATCTTGATCAAAACTGAAAGGAAGGAGGCCAGTGCTTGTAGGACTGTCTGTCTCTAGTGCCAAGGAACTGGGCTCGTCTGGGGCGCTCGCGAGCGCCAAGTTTTAACAGAACTGGTGCAAAGCTGGAGTCGTCGTTCAAGACTAAAGTGCGCTTCAGGTATGCTGAACTGAGTTCAAGGAATCCCAAGAGCTGCCAATACGAACGCGTCCTTCCTTTTCCCGATAATCACCGCCCACCATTTTAATAAGTCCTGTACCTTCTCACGCGACCGGTCGAGACAGAGGAACCGGGCACCGCGAGGAGGTGGCACCGACTTGCAAAAAGGCTGGTTTCGGAATCTACCACTCTAGGAAGTGACGCCTTCCCAGAATCCTACCGCAAGAGGCGAAGTTGGCGCTGGCTTGGTTTGGCTGGTTGACGGCGGCGGCGGCGGCGGCGTCTTTGCCCCCCGTCTGGACTGGTGAGGTGAGCACGTCCTTCCGCGCTGGATTGGGGTTGTGGCCGCTCTTCGGTGCCGTGGACTTCTGCAGCAGGTAGCTTAATCCGGACTTTGGTTGTGCTCCTTTCTGCTCTTGCTCCCCTCCAAGCAGAGCAAGTTGCAGGAGAAAGTTTACGAGGAGAGAGAGAGAGAGAGAGAGGGTTGGCTTGCGTTGACTATGCAAATATAGAACAAGGCAGAGCAGGCGCCGAGTGAGTGACAGCAGAGCGGCTCGGAGTTGTTTTGCAAAAGCGAGCGGCCTCGGCAGCCGACTGAACCCTCGGCGTGGGGGGGGGGGGTTTGCACAAAGTTAAGAAAGCCCTTGTCACGAGTTGGCAGTTGTTGTTGTTGTTCTTTTTTAAAACTAGCTCAGGTTTTGGGCTGCTCCTCTTTGGAGCTCCCCAAGTGCTGCTTCGCTCTAGAAACGAGACGGCGCGATTAATTTTTGCCTCGGATTCCACGCGCCGCGAATCGAACAAACCGTGGAGCAGAACGGGTGGCGATTGAGTTGTTTCGACCTTCCGCAGGGAAGGGGATCTTTGGGCCTTTATTCCCCGAACAAAGCTTTCCCGTGAGTGACCCTCCTTGCTGCTGCCGTTAATAGAGGGAGGGAGCGGGAAGCTTAGGTAGCGAAGCGGCCCTTCCAGATATGGGACGCGGCTGCAAGCGCCAACCAGAAGCAGCCCTTCCTGCCTTGCAGCGCAGTACGAAAATGCCCTTTTTTTTTGCCCCGTGAGCGAGGATCAGGCGTCATTCTTGGAATACGAGCAGGTTTTCCCCGTTTCTTGCCGCGGACGGAGAAAGAGAAGCCTTCTCGGGCTCAGGGTTGCAACATAGCCTCGGATAAATGTTTGAGGCTATCCTGTTCTGTGTTTGATTCGTATTAGAGAGGAGGGGATTCTTTGACAGGGAGCTCTCCCAACACCCACTGACATGTGGCACTGCCTTACATAATACCGACGAGCCTTCTGGTAAGTCTGATGAAGGCTTATTTGGGAGAGATTGCAACCTTGCGAGGTGTACGGAGCAGAGCGCTTGTGCTGAAATGTTGCAGGGAGTTCTCGTCTCCCTACAGTATTTCTTTGTAAAATCTGCAAGTGGCTTAAAGAAAGCCTGCCATTTGAAATGCAGAATATAAGTTCACAAAACAAAATGTGCTAAAGATGGGCATTTCCCCACTTGCACTCTTTATAGCATATGTTCTGGCAGCTTCTTTTCTTTGGGCAAGCAGGCATGCCATTCTCTTAATCTCAATCCCAACCTTTGGGAGTTTAGCTTTTCCAGTGTTAAAATGGTGCTTAAAAGGGGTGCTTTCACTTTTAAAGAGGCAACAAGTAGTGTGGGTTGCATGAGTATAATCTCACATGTTTCACTCACCAGGGTCACAAGTGACATCTGAGGTGGCCACTTTAGTAAGTATAGATAGCCTCCCCCCCCTCCACCGCCACCCCCCCCTCCCAGTTTGTTTTCCAGAGGCATTCTGGCCTTGGGCAACAGGAGAATCCATTGTTTCAAATTGGGCTCTACTTGTTAGGTACTTGTTAGGCACAGAGACCAAGAGCTGATCTGAGGGCTGAACGAGAGAGAGAAAAAATACAATTTCATGCTCTTTCATAGCATGACCCTCAGCTGTTGTTTGGGTTGCTTCTGAACAATGGTTTAGTGCCCTTTAAGAACAGCACTAAACCTGTGTTTAAAAGCAGCCAACTCTTAGCTGATAATTGGGCTTCCTTTGAATTCACCTATACAAAACAAACACTTGCACAAAAGCAGAGCAAGTGTTGAGTGGTGTTTAAAATCACTGGGTTAGCAATCGGTCAAAATTTGCCTCTTTCTCAAATTTAGTGCCATCCCATGTTAAGGAGAGCATCTTTCTTAATGCACATGTTTCTCCCGCTGGTTGATGACATTTGTTAAGAGGGGAGGGCAAAAAAGCTGGGCATCCTTCCCATCTATGTCCTTAATGTGTCCTGTACACTGTCAGTATGGACCGCGCTATTTGCTGGCATATCTGTGACAGGATAAGGACAGCTTTATTATGTGAAAGTTATTACAACAGCAACCCACTCTGAACATACTTGATGCTTTAATTAGTTCCATGTGGCAGCTGCCTCACTGTGCCAAGTTTTTAATATAAAGAACTTCAATATGCAGAGAAGCCTGTTTTTATCATGCTACTACTGAACCACAGGGCAGAGTATTTGTAATAGTAGATAATATTCTTGGCTTCTGTGTTTAGTCCAGCATATTTTACTAGGCAAAGCAAGGGTTGTATTTGCACAACATGTTAGCCCATAATTAACAGAGCAATCTTCTTCTTCCTAACATTATTCCCATGCTATGGCAGGGTTGGCAAAGTCATTTCCATTTGGCTCAATCCAGGGCATTTTCTTTAATTAACTGACCAATATGCTAACCACATTGACTGGGTTTATATGACACACCGATTAGCCAGCTGCACTTTAGCATAGTACTTCTTTTAGCCAATTAACATTGGCCTGTGCAGTGGATCTATTAAATTATTGAAATCTTCTAACCCAGCAATGTTGAAACTTTGCACCCCCTAAAATCATAAATGAATATTCTGTAACCCAAACAAATAATTTTTCCCCACTGGGTTTAAGTCCAGACAAGAAAGAAGTATAACACTTCTAAGAATTAAATATTAATATATATCACAAGACTTCTTAGGCTTTGCAGTGTCATTAGTACCCACTGGGGCTTATGCAGACAAAGTAAGGAGCAAAGACGAACCAGTTTGAAATAATGTCCCATTCTGCCTGTACAAAGCTGATCATTTTTTTAAAAAAAGTGACTCACACACACACACGTTGCTAATGTCCACTCTGAGAGGTCTCAACTCACAGTTTGAGAACTTCTGTCCTAGCCCAATTTTCTGCTTTAATAGAAAGAAATAAGCAAAGGTTTTAAGGACTGGGGGTTAAAAGCAGCCTCCATCATTCCCAGTCAGCATGGCATATGCATAATTCATTTTAATGGTTCCTTCTAGCCACCTTATGCAAGATTGTGAGTTTGGCTAAACATAAACCTTTTTAAAAAATAAAATACAGGCAGTCCTCAACTTACAATGGTTCATTTAGTGACATTTGAAGTTATAATGGCACTGAAAAAAGTGACGTGATCATTTTTCACACTTAACTACCGTTGCATGGTCACATAACAAAATTCAGACACTTGGCAACCGCCTCCTATTTATGACAGTCTCAGTATCCCAGTATGATCTTTTGCGATCTCCTACCAAGCAGAGTCAATGGGGAAGTCAGATTCACTTAACAACCGTGTTACTAACTTAACTATAGTGATTCACTTAACTGTGGCAAGAAAGGTCATAAAATGAGGCAAAACTCACTTAAATGTTTCAATTAACAGAAATTTTGGACTCAGTTGTGGTCATAAATAGAGGATTATCTCTAAGTTAGTTTGTTACAATCACTCTTCTGTGTTTAGCCTTTGCATTGTAAATCTGTCAGACTTCTAAAATATGAGATTTGTCTTTGCTGGTCAAAGTACCATAACTGCATAACTGTGAGAGAGTTCCTACATGTCTTTAGAATCAGATACAGTTTTTCTATGGTTTGTATATTTTTGAATTTATATGCATATTTTCAGTATTGCCTAAAGATCAAATACTTTTTTAAAAAAAAGAATAGGAGTTTTTGACTCATTGGTAAACTGAATCAATAAATGTTTGACTGAATATTTATATGTTTACTTCAGATTTCCAGTTAAAAACATAAATGAAACATGAAGTTGATATATACCACTGAATTACTAATGGACTCAGACAACATGCTGTCTATTAAGTATTTGACTGTAAAACTAGAAAATTAATAAAATATTTATAAAAAAGAAAACAAATCAAATTAAAGAAAAATTGGAAGTAATATAACTTTATATACACATATCAACCTGATGAACAACTTCATGTGTCTTTCAGTACAGTAATTATATACACAAGGTCAGTTTGTAACAGATACTAACCAAGGGAGACTAGGGTAAAATGTCATTTTGACTTTAGCAATAATTTACTCAATACAGTATTGCATTCTTGCACAGTATAATAGTGCAAAAATCAGATTTCCCTCTTGGTACTTTTTTGCCTTGAGATCCTGTCTTATAAAAGAACAAATGCATTGTGGCCAAAAGAAATAATATATGCTGGAATGCATTTTAGAGTTTAGTAATCTAACAGAAAACTTCAGCCACACCTTTTTGCAGATTGTGTGCTTTGGGTCATTGGCAGGACTTTCTTTCTTGCAAGGCAATGATCAAGAAAAATTCTGGCATGTTGCTCTGAAGCAGAGCACAGGCAATAGGTGTGGTTTTTCCCACCATTTGCTCCTATCAGCTTGTTCAAAGTTACAAACAGATGGGCTGCCTTGCCTTTGGGAAAGAAAATATTTTAATGCATCGTAGAAAATCAGCTGGCTTGCATGTAAGTCAGGGGTGTCAAACTGCTGGCCCGTGGGCCGGATGTGTCATGCTGAAACCGCGCCCACCCCATTGCTGGCAATGGAAAAAAAGTCGCGATACGTTGTGACACGTCATGTGACGTTGCAAGTTTGACACCCCCGATGTAAGTAGAAGTACTTGCTTTGACCCTCAGGATAAGATTTAGTGGCCATGTTTCCCTTGCAAGGTTATCCAAAGTTTTTTTTAAAAAAATATTGAATTTTTATACCAAAGTAAATGGTATAAATAATATCTATTATGTTGGGCTGTCTCAAGTGCTGGAAATGTTTGGTGTAGTGGTTTAGGCAGCAGGCTAGCAAGCAGGAGACCTTGAGTTCAAGTCCTGCTTTAAAACCAGCTCTGTGACTATGGGCCAATCCTTCTGTCTCAGTCCAACCCATCTCACAAGGTTGTTGTTGTAGGGAAAATAGGAGAAGGAAAGTGTGGTGGATATGTTCGTTGCCATGAGTTATTTGTAAAAACAATAAAGATGGGATACTAAGTAAATAAATGGATACTTATTACGGTTAGAATCAAATCCTTACCAGAATTTTAAAGGTATTACATAATAACTCTCAAATTGAGCTCACAAAGAAATATATTCAGGATTATCTTCATCCCTACTTTCTTCCATTCCATACACAGCCAGTGATATGCCAATTAGTCATCCAATGGCATGTTTACAGTCCTCCCAGCTATTTCAAAATGGGCTGGGAGGCCTGCACTTTTCTTCCTACTCTTGACAGGATTTACTTACCTATCTATCTACCTACCTTTGAGAAACTGGTTGGCACTTCCCGAATTGGGAGGCATTGTCATTCCTTAGCCATTTTTGCCCCCATTTCACTCCTTTTATGGCTCCAAAATGGGCACAGAGACAGAATGAATAGAAAGTGTCCGTTTTTGTGGAGCCTTTCTAGATTTTTGTCAATATAGCAGAGAAGTCAAGCTCCTACCCGATTCAACTGTTTGGAGAATGACTGACTTGGGCTAAAGGAGTCAAAGTAACTTTCTTAAGGTTTCTTGATAGAGTTTGCCTATTCACAAAATGGCTGCCACAAGGGGCATTGGAGAGTTGCCATTTTTTTAGATGGCAAACTGGCATGGTTGCTATCTCCAACTTCTCAGAAAACTTTTCCGGATAGTTTTGACATTCTTTTCTAGTTATGTGGGCATACTTGCAAATGAACCACTCAGTTACAATTTCTCAACATATTTATTGTCTAAGAATACCTGCAGGATTCCAAGGAGCCTAAAAGCATTATTATAAATAAAGATAATAGTCAAAGGTAATACAAGTTGTGAATTCTTTTTTTTTAAAGTTAAGTAGAAAATAGCATTTGGCAAAAGGAACTTGGTGGGGGGAATCATTGAAGATTGTCTGTTTTGCTTAGAGATGTCAGTAGGATATCAAATATTTTATTTTTCTACCTTTTTCTTTTTGGCCACAGACCAAAGAAAAATACCTTTCCTTGGACACAGTAGTTGTAGGCTAGCTAAGTGATTGTATCTTGTAAGATAGGTTTGGTCCCTTTAGCACTGCTGAACTGAAAGTGCTTTATGGGTGCAAAAATCCTACTTTATCATATGTCCCAAGATAAGAAGAATCTGATCAGAAATAGCTTCTGTTGGAAACGAATAGTTAATCAAGGAGAGTTTTTGGTCAGGGCATTATTTCTATTCAGTTTCTAAATTATGAAGTGGCACGTTTTGTTGTTCAGAACATTGATGCCTCTGTGTGAAAAACTTCACCAAGCAGGTGCGATTGTAACTGAGGGCAAAGATCCAACTATCTACCAACATGGGTACATAGTGACCCATTTATGCTTGCTGATAAAGGGTGACTGTGTTGTGATACCATTTGAAATATCAATTGGCATGGTAAGATAATGTTTAGCCCTAGGCTGAAATGCAGAGTTGGAAATCTAAAAAAAGGCAAAGGTGAACATATACAGGTTTTATTTGCTTTATGCTAGGTTTATGTGTCTCAAAAACCTGGCATAAAGCAAATTTGCATAAATTGAGACACTGAATGAATGGAAAAAAGGGATTATTGGTTATGGTGTCAATTTTTTATAAATTTTGTAAATAATAAATTTTCAGAGTTTTATTTTTAAGCAGTCCATTACTAAAACGATTTTCCCCCTTGTCTTATGTTCAGTGTATTGTAAATCCTTTCTTGCATATTTTTCTGCAGCTGGATTTCTAATGTGTGTGATTACTATGGCTGATAAAGAGGTAGAAGGCACAAAGCTCTACATTCCGTGTTACATTTAGCATAGTAAATTCACCTAGTTTTAAAGCTTGTTCTAGGGCTGAGGAACCTTCACCAGCTTCACCAGACCACGTTATGTCCAGCTTTGTTTCTAATATTAGAGAATCCTTTTCATTTGGGGTAAGGGGATTGCATAAGTTATGGATGGCCGTTTTGATGCCATAGTAACAGTAACAGCTATTGTAGGTACGGAAGTATGTGGGAGACAGGATGCATAACTAGAACAACTGCACAATATGATGTTAACTGTGTGAGTGAAGCAGAAAGGATTTTGTTGGAAAATATTTAATCAGTTTTGGCGGGAAGAAGTCTTGGTATGTTTCCAGACCTTTGGTGTAAATTGAATATGCTGTCTTGGTACAATTGTGATTTCTTTATCCTGCATAAAGCAAAGGCTTGGATGAAAATCTGAATTTGGAATCTAAAATACAGGGGCTAGCGCTAAAATCATCCTTGTGCTTGCAGTACTAAGGAAATCAGAAGGCTAATATAGTTTCAGAATTTTGGAGATTATTGGACACATCACTCCAAATGGCAGAGGACAAGAGACTATGAATTCTGTTAGTTTGCATTTCCTGGATATTTTGTATAATAGAAATAATAGAACTGTGAGAATGCATGGAGGCACTTTGAAATGAGCTTTCTCCATAATCACACATACAGAAAAACACTTTTCCATTTAAGGATGTAATATTACCAGGTGCGACTATATAAATTTAGATCTTAGATTTCATTACAGTTTCTTACACTTCACCCACTGCTGTTATATGACCATATGTCTTGTTTGTGGATCAGTACTACTGTATTGCATTTTAAAATTAAAGTAATAAAATAAGCATCAGTAATTATGTATATGCCCAGCTAGTTGTTGACTACAGAATTTGGTTTGAAATAAAGACAAACAACATGGATATACCAGTAGACCACAGCTGGACCTGTTTGCTGTCAACATTGTTTGCCTTTCTTGAAATGTTCATTTAAAGATCCCACGGTTTAGTTTATCAGAATATGTTTGGAAAATATGAGGCACAATTATTTTCTTTCCAATTAACATGCTGCTAGAAAGAAGGAAGATGCCCTGGAATTTGTAATAAAGTCCATAGAAAGTTTTTTCCAGGGAATTTTGGATGCTGATAGAATTTTTTTTAATTTTTTTTTCTAGGTTGAATCTCTCCTTGATCAGTTTCCATCCCTTAGTCTTTGTCTGGCATTCAGGTGCTTTGGAAAATAGGTTGACTCCCTCCCTCCTTCCCTCTAGCCCAGTGGTTCTCAACCTGTGGGTCGGGACCCCATTTGGGGTCGATTGACCATTTCATGGGGGTCGCCAAGCAAGGCTGTCCGCCATTTTTTTTGTCTGCCATTTTTTCCCCCTTTTCCAGCGGGTGCCTTACCTCCCTTGGGCTGGGCCAGCTGGTGGTCGGCCTGCTCCGTCTCTGCCGCTTGCCAGCTACGCCTCGGCCGGCGCAGGGGGCGGAACCACACATGCACAGCGCTCCCGGGCAGGGAAAGTCCTCGACTTACGACAGGTTGGGTAGTCCTCGACTTACGACCGGTTTAGTCCTCGACTTACGACCGGTTTAGTCCTCGACTTACGACCGGTTGGGGTCACGGCATTAAAAAGGTTGAGAACCACTGCTCTAGCCCCTCAAATATTGGAACACTGCAGGAGTTGCAGGAGGCTGGTAGTTTGTTCAGAACACCTTTAACTTGGTGGTAGACAGCACGAATAGTTACAACATACCAGCACATCTCGACCTTAATTTGTGGCCACCAGAAATCTCACTTGATCAGATGCAAGCTAAAATGTCCAGCCAGGTGTAACACCTCCTTTTGCAATTCCTCCAGGGGCACATTAAAGTAACTATAGTGATCTAAGACTGCATTGTGCACCTCAAATGGAAATGTCTTGGACTGCTCTGGGTTGGACTGGAATTCACCTGGGTAAACTATTCTGCCATTGTGGTTGGCCCCAAGGTGACTGCAAAGTTTTATGAACACAACCCTGCCCTTCTGTCTGGTGGGTGTGATAGTTGGGGAGGCTCTATGAGAGGAGGGGCCTGATAGCATCACATTGGATAAGCAGAGGGCGCTTCAGCACCTGACACTCCCAATCCACTGGCACCTCCAAGCATACTGATTGAGTTGGGAAACACACAGATAAAACACATGTTCCCTGACTTCAGCCAGAGGGAAGTTGGAAGGACCGGAATTCTCCTTCTAGCCATTCAAGAGAGGAATGCTATTAAAGTCTCAAGGAATCACCTTTGGGCTGACAAAACAAAAAATGCAGAAGTAGGGAAAAGTCAAGAAACTTGGGATGTTGCAAGTGATAAAGCAGTTGGATGATTGCTGGATGGGAAATAGCCATCTACTGTGCATTTGAAAGCTCTAGATTAGCCAAAGACATTTGGAGAAATGTTTAAACATACACACACCCAAAAATAAGATTGACAGTATGCAAAGTGCATCTTTTCAGAAAATTCAGCAGGCAAATTGTCTGAAGGAGGGGGAATCTAAATTTAAAAAGATATAACAAATTAGATTGAAAGGAAAAAAGATGCTTACAAAGTAAGAACTGTTTTCATTTTAAATTCATTGCCAGAAGTTACTAGGCTGAGGTAAGATACAATAGGAATGGAAGAAGAAATGAATACTAATTTCATAATAAAACACCTGCAAGACTATAATCTGCATAACTATCAAGAGAGAATGCCAATAACAGTTAACAGTTCACTTACAAAGCCTGGCAAAAAGAAAGGAAATGCTTTATTTGCAGTGGCTAGGGTCATTTGCAAACCAGTTACCCTAGGAAAGGGAGACAAGAAATACCTGTTAGACTATATTCCAAGGTAAAGACTCACCTCATCCCAATGAAAAAAAAAGGCTAGAGAGGATAATAATACGAGAATATACATGGGCCGGCAGATGGCATCTGTTTTCATTCTACTGGCATTTCTAATTTCATTTTAAATAATAGGGTTAATTGAATTGTATGAACATCAATTTACCATTTACGGTACTTGGTCAATGAACAAATGATCACCTTGGCTAGGAGAAGTGCTTTAAAATGTTATTGCACATGAGACAAAGGAAAGGTGCTTAATTTATCAGCTAAAGTGCCTTATAAGTCGAGTCTGTTCTCACTAAAATGTCACAGAGAAAGGATATTATGTAAGTGAGAATGGAGGATTCCTTACGAAAGGTGTTCTCTGGAAAAATAAGACCTTCTGAGTTAACCTAGGCAGAAAGTAAAGCAAGAACTTCAAAGAGTTTCAATCACAAACCTTGTGTAACCAAATGACACTGAAGAATGGATCCAGAGACCCAGATACAGTTTGTTATTTAGGGGACTTAGCCAAAGAACTAAAGTGCCAGCCATGTGAGAATCAGTGCAGGTGTGCATGTTGTATAAAGGCCAAAGGCACTAGGCCAATAAAAGTGAAGAGATATGAAAAAGACACAAGACATAAGGACTAAGTTTATAGCAACATACGTGTGCCAGTGCATGTTACTCTCATATTCAGAAATTATTACACAAGATATACTTTTTCTACCGCTCAAGGGAAAGAGTCCTTTTGGAAAAAATTAAAGAATATATGGCTCCAGTAATACATTTGGGAGAAATCTCAAGTGTGTATAGACAGTAGAGTGAATATGTACAAGGAACATGCAAATGTATGTAAAAGAGCAAGAAATTGTGCACAAAATGATAGTGGCTATTCTCCAGAACAGGATGGTATAGAAGATAGGAAAAAAATTAACCTTGACTAAGATAATCAGGTATATCCTGCAAGATATAGAACTTCCAGATAAATACTAGGATTAAGCAGTTTTAATCCAGCCATATATAGGTAGTCCTTTGTTAGCGACCCCAATTGGGACTGGCAACTCAGCTGCTAAGCAGTGTGGACATTAAACGGAAAATCATGTGACTGTAACCAGACTTACAATCTTACTTCCCCTTTGGTCAATAATCACTTAAGCAAAAAAATCACATGAACATGATATGTAATTTTACCTCCACCTTCTGTCTTAACTCTGCTTGTCGCAAGCGAAAATGTGTGCTGGTTGCAAAGTACAGAAATTGTGACCATGTGACTGAGGGATGCTGTCATGGTCATAAATGCATGCTGGTTGTGAAGCCTGCAAATGGGACTCTCTGGGACATTGTGCCAGTTGTAAAAGTGAGGGTTGGTCACAAAGTTACTTTTATAGCACTATAGTAACTTAAAGGCAGCTGGTCGGCAAGAATTATCTGTATTTACCAAAGAAGCTTCCAGTGAAACCCATAAATGGAATGTATAAGAGCCACGGCACAGAAGGAAGCCCAGCCTAGGGCACATAAAACTGTTTCGTTGTAATGTATACAGTATGCATATGGGCCAAAAGAACAGAGAACCTAGTTGAACTACAGATGTGATGGTTGGATAATTAAAGTATGCATTATTGCCTATCTTGATGAATAGGAAAAAGAAAGTAATCACGAGAAGTCCAATTTCGTTCACCACATCCAGGCAAATAGTAAACAGAGACCACAAGCTTTGAAGGGCAACCTCATCACATGTCCAGGAGTTAACTGTATGGCAGAGCCAAAAGGGGAAATTGAAACACCACATCCAAAAGCTCTAAGAGGCCCAACATAGGAGTTCTACTACAAAGGCTATCCTGCAATGCCAAGAGGAAGCAAGTGGGGGAAAAGCCCACATAAAAGGGCATAAAAAGGATATTACTAAAAAAGAGAAAATGGAGAAAGACTGTAGAAGAGAAGGACTACAGAAGAATGACAAAGTGATGCAGATGAGTTTTCAGGACCAAGTAGGATGCAGAATAGGGTGTCTAGCTTCATAAAATAAGCCTGATATACCAAGAAATGTGATGAAGATTGCAATATGGTTTTGGCATGAGAAATATTATGAGAGCACAGCTCAACATAAAGGCAAGATATATACACAAGTAGATCACCTTGATACAAAGACTGATTTTGCATGAATAAATTAGGAAGTATATCTATAGGCCCCTTGGATTTGAGAAAACAGGAAAGAAAGATCTAGTGTGCAAGTTTCAAGAGAGCATCTGACTGAAGCAAGCATCTAGAGAATGAAAAACTGATACATCTGAACCAAATACATGTCAAGCATGCATTCATACAAGATAAGGCTAATCACTGTTTTTATGACTGGTTTGAAAATGAAGATGGATATACTGTACACTATCAGCTATCCAGATGTAGGTATTTGTTACTAGAAGAAAGATAGCTAAGAAAATAGAAAGATAAGGAATCAAAGTAATCTTATAGACACCAAATACCTCTGTGGGTAGGGCACAATGTTCAAGAAGAGACTTACCAAACTGAAATATTGCCCACCAGAAGAGATGCTGACAGATGCAATCACTAACACTAAGCCCTTCCCCAGAGATCAACACACAATTTTCAAGAGTTTTGGGTTGCTGCAAGACCCAATAACAGGCATGTCAAACTGCTAGCCCGCGGGCCGGATGCATCATACTGAAACCGCGCCCACCCCATTGCCGGCAATGGGGAAATAGTCACGATACGTTGTGCGACGTCATGTGACGTCGCGAGTTTGACATGCCTGCCCAATAAGAAAGGATGTTAGCGGTGTGGATCCAGTGGCACTGATTCTCAAGAACCTTACAACCTACTGATTATAACGGGGCAATAGGTATAGAGAGTTAAGCATTTACCCAATGTCTTCTGTTTATGATTCTGCTTGCTCTTTGTTTAAGAGATTGCTAATCTGAGGTCACCTCCTTTTACCTTTCTTCCAGAGGTCACCTCCTTTTTGCCTTTCTTCCCAGATACACATAAATAAAGCACATGCTCTTTGACCCAATTCATTCATTCATTCACTCACTCATTCATTCATGAAAAGGTATATGACGACCCAACTCACTCATGGTGACTCTGAATGGCTAAAACCCCAAATACAAAACCAATAAACCCTCATATTCCTGGAGATCACAGTCAAACAAACCACTTGATAGGCTCTGTATCATTCTGGGGTCCCCAAACCTGCTCACAAAACCATGTATTCAGGGCCTTTCAAAAGTGTGTCAAGATATGGGGGGGGGGGGGCAATACAATCGCCTTTTGTAACCTTCTGGCAAATAAAGTCAATTGGGAAGCCAGCTTCACTTAACAATCATGTTACTAACAACTGCAGTGATTCACTTGAACAACTGTGTCAAGAAAGATTGTAAAATGGGGCAAAACTCACTTAACATATGTCTCATTTAGCAGTAGAAATTTTGGGCTCAATTGTGGTCGTATGTCGAGGAGTGCCTGTATTCCCCTCTGAAAGCCTGAATTAACTGTGTTGTATGTTTTGCCATTTCCTACAAATATCTTTTTTTTTTTTTTTTGAACCAGAGTTTCTTTCAGTTTCACTTCTTTTATCTGGTACTGCAGTTTAGCTTCAAGTATTTGTTTAATGAGTTAGCTCTCAATAGCTAAGAAATTTTGCAAAACAAGCAAACCCAAACAACATCCATTTAACAGCCTCCAGGAGGAAATTGACCTTCTGGTGTAAAACAGGACAAAGGTATGTTATTTGTCTAGGACAGGCATGTCAAACTCGCGACGTCACGTGATGTCGTGCGACATATCGGAGCTTTTTCGCCATTGCCGGCAATGGGGTGGGCGTGGCTCCGGTATGATGAAACCAGCCCGTGGGCCGGCAGTTTGACACCCCTGGTCTAGGAGTTGCTGAAGCACAGGAGGCATGGCAGTGATTGAATGACAATTTTTGTACCTTCTTACAATCTTACAATGGTCCCTACCTGATTTCAGTGCTCCTTGGTTGGCAGGAGTAAAGAGAACTGCACATGCATTTAGAGCAGTGGTTCTCAACTTTTTTAATGCCGTGACCACCAACCGGTCGTAAGTCGAGGACTAAACCGGTCGTAAGTCGAGGACTAAACCGGTCATAAGTCGAGGACTAAACCGGTCGTAAGTCGAGGACTACCCAGCCGGTCGAAGTCGAGGACTTTCCCTGCCCGGGAGCGCCGCGCATGCGTGGTTCCGTCCCCTGCGCCAGCCGAGGCGTAGCTGGCAAACGGCAGAGACGGAGCAGGCCGACCACCAGCTGGCCCAGCTCAAGGGAGGTAAGGCACCCGCTGGAAAAGGGGAAAAAAATGGCGGACAGCCTTGCTTGGCGATCCCCGTGAAATGGTCGATCGACCCCAAATGGGGTCGCGACCCATAGGTTGAGAACCGCTGATTTAGAGTGTCAGGAAGTAGAGGTTCCCACACAATGGCTTTTAGCTACAATTAATTTGTTAAAAGTGAATGTGATCCTCATAGACACCCTTGATTGCATTGAATTCCTATCTATGATCTCTTGGTAATAAAACCCATTTAAGTCACTGGGATTGAATAAACGGACATGGAAATAGCCTGCATTATCTATCACAGTTAATCTTCTATTTACAGCTGCAACTGAGCCTGCACCTTCGGTGGTAAGTCATGATAGTTTTAAAGTGGGTCATCACGTGATTGCATTCAGTTTTACGATCTTTTCATGACAGTTGTTAAGGATATGCGATGGTTGTAAAGTGAACACTGAGGTCGTTAAGTGAACCCATTATTTGCTATGGGGCATGTTTTGCCAGAAAACATAAGTAAATGCTGGTTTCTGGGGGAAAAACACCATAAATTGTAGTCATATGACTGCACGACATTGCGAATGGCTGTAAATGCAGGTCAGTTGCTGAACGTCCATAATGCAGTCACATGACCATCGAGGGGTCCTGGATGTCAGAGCTTCAAATCTAGGTCATAAATCCCTTTTTTGGTATCTGTTGTAACTGTGAACAATCGCTAAGCAACTGATCATGAGGATTACTTGTACCACTACAATAGTTCTTGCAACACATTCCCTAAAAAGTATGTTAAGCAATATAAAAATCTTGCTTCAGAAGTCTGAATATCTATGTCATGAAACTTTGAAAACATATGTATTTTTGAAAAACCTTGTTAACACATTAAAAGCATCAATCTTTTATTATATTATTTTATTAACTACGTTTTCTTTTAAGAGCTACATTCTGGTAGCGAATAGGGCTTGAGCCAAAGAGAATAGGCCTTGATTTCTCTGTCATTTTTACTGTTTCATCTCCTTCTTCATTTCTTTACACTGCAAGGAATCCAGCCGTTTAGTTTTGACATATCTTAACTCATCATTTTCAGAGAACACTTAAATTTAGGCTGAAGGACACACAAAATTAAGCCAAGGACAAAAGATTGCCTGCTTCTGTTTTAGCAGAGGACTTAAGTGCTCTACTGCAGATTTGAAAAGGAGAACAGTTACAAAATCTTGCAAAAATGCTTCCTGTCTCTGCTCTTCCTTCTCTAGTGACCTCTGCAGTAGCCTGATTGCTTTAGAGAATTACTGTTATTTTAATGGAAAGTGTTGGGAAAAAAGGGGGGGAATAGAATCAAAGTGAGGTACATTTCTAATCTGCCATTTCTTTAAAAATTAAATGAAAGAAACTATCTTTTGTCTAAAATGAGTTACACTTATTGCAATGGTAATACAGATAGTCCTTGACTTAAAACCACAATTGAGCCCAACATTTCTGTTGATAAGCAAGAGTTAAGTGAGTTTTGCCCCATTTTATGACCTTTCTGGCCACAACTGTTAAGTGAATCACCGCAGATGTTTAGTTAGTAACACTGTTATTAAGTGAATGTGGCTTCGCCATTGACGTTGCTTGTCAGGTCAAAAAAGGTGATCACATGATTTTGGGACATTGCAGCTGTCTTAAATACATGTCAATTGGGGCAGGGGCGGGGCCAGTTTTTGGGCACTCGGTCTCTAAAAGGTTTGCTATCACTGACCTATACCATCTCAGACAAGTGACTGTCCAGTCTCTTCTTAAAAACCTCCAGTGATGGAGCATCCACTATTTCTGGAGGCAAGTTATTCCATTGGTTAATTGTTCTCACTGTCAGGAAGTTTCTCCTTAATTCCAGGTTGCTTCTCTCTTTGTTCAGTTTCCAACCATTGTTTCTCGTCCTTTCCTCTGGTGCTTTGGTGAATCACGTAACCCCCCCTTTTTTTGTGGCAGCCCCTCAAATACTGGAATACTGCTAACATGTCTTCCCTATTTCTTCTTTTCTTTAGACTAGCCAAGCCCCCTAGCCTTTTTTTGTATGTTTTAGTCTCTAGGCCTTTGATCATCTTAGTTGCTCTTCTCTGATTTTTTTCCAAACTCTCAACATCTTTTTTGTGATATGGTGACCAAAATTGGCTGCAATATTCCAGGTGTGATATTACTAGGGTTTTATAGAGCGGTACTAATACTTCGTGTGATCTTGATTCTGTGCTTCTGTTTATACAACCCAGGATTGTATTAGCTTTTTTCGCTGCTGCTGCACACTGCTGGCTCATAGTCAAGTGATCATCCACTAGGACTCCAAGGTCTCTCTCTCAGTTACTGTTTTTGAGCCAGGTCTTGCCCAATCTGTACTTGTACCTTTGATTTTTCCTATCTAAATGTAAAACTTTGCTTTTCTCCACATTGAAACTCATTTCGTTGGATAGGGCTCATTGTTCAAGTTTGTCGAGATCTTTTTGGATCCTGAGTTTGTCTTCTGGGATGTTGGCTACTCCTGTCAGTTTGGTATCATCTGCAAATTTGATGAATTCCCTTTCAATTCCCTCATCTAAGTCATTTATGAAGCTTCCTTTTTTTCCTTTTCTTAAAGGTGGGAACCACATCAGCCCTTTTCCAATCCTCAGGTACTTCCCGGTGCTCCAGGATTTATGAAAGATGTGGTGCAATGGTTCTGAGATAACATCTGCCAGCTCCTTCAGAACTCTGGGATGTAATCTGTTGGGTCCTGGTGATCTATACTTGTCGAGGTCGGATAGGTGTTCTCTTACCATTTTCTTGCTTATTTTAATTTTTGTTTCTAGTTTGTCTTTTGCAGTGGTTTTTTTTGATATGTTATCTGTGGAGAAAAAAATGTGTCAACTCATGCTGAATAAAAAAACGCTGTTTCTATTTAATGGAATGCATTTTATATCTGAAAATTCTCTCCAGCATCCTTTTTTCCCATTAACTTTTTGCACTTTGTGCCAATGATTTGGTTCTGGAGGCTTCCTTTTTATTTTTGCATTGAAAAATAAAACTAACCAAGAGTCCTACTTTTTTTTAAAAAACAAAAACAAACATTTTCTGCAGTCCTTGTTCCTATAAAATTCCAGCTTGATTGTTTTGTAAGAATGAAAGGAAGGAAATAATTTTTTTTCTGTGCCGACAGCTGATATTGTAAATTATAATAGATCTGGAAAGATACAGATGCTTGTGGTTGCCTGTAAGTAAATAATTATCACATAATTGCTATTTTCACTAAAAGCAAACCAATTTTCATACTAGTTTTTTTTCTAACATGTCCCTGGACTAAGTATCATTTCAGTAGGCGTGGAACCTGTCACTGGGTTGCCTCATTCATTTCACTTACTGGGAGGTTGTAAGCAGTGGCTTTGATCCAACCAAAGCTTGTCTTCAAATACTAATTCTACTGTCGAAAAGATTTTCCAGGTTTATTTTATTCACGCTGTGAACATGTAAATTCTTGTATACATTAAGAATATGGAAATCTTTTAAGCACTTGTTCATATTTCTTGAATTGTGGATTTTCTCTGCCTAAAAACCGCAATATTGTACTTGGTTAGGCAACCTTCAGGAGGGTTGACTTCGATCTGTTGCTATTTTTTAATGTGCAGGCTCCTGAAGTTTGCATAACTCAGTACTTCTAAATAATTATGTCATAATTAATTTGGGTTACATGATCCTGATTCTACTCTATGGCTTAATAACTTCTGAAAGGATAGTCATATAAGTACAAAGATGAACATTTTTCTTATTAAGCTTTTAGGTATTTTCTCTACTCTCAATTGATTTCCGAGTGGGCCATTCTGTATCAACTACTTCTAATTCACTGACCTCAACTGTTTGCGTGGCAACTTACCCCCTCTTTTGGCATAGAGGTAGTCCTTGATTTATGACCACAATTTTGGTCATTAAGTCTTGCAATCATAAGGCACATGACTGGACTTGATTTTATAATTGTTTTTTATGATTATTGTAACAGTGAGTCACCGAGATCATTAAATGAACCATGTAGTCGTTAAACAAATTCATTCTTCCAAATGAGCATTTTTTGACAAAAATTTGCAATCACGACCACAGAATACCGCAACTGGTTGTAAATGCAAGCCAGTTGCCAAGCACAAAATAGTCATGTGACTGCACGGTGGAGGACAGTTGTAACTTTGAGGATGGATCATAAGTAGCTTTTTTGAAGTCTGTTGTAATTTCAAATGGTTGTTAAATAACCAGCCATAAACTGAGGACCACCTGAGATCCCACAGATCCCTACCCTTTTAGCCTCTCCCTACCTTTTCAGCCTTGAAAACCTGGCTTTTCCCACAAGGGTTGGGAAAGAGTAAGGTTGGAATCCATTAATGTTTGTGGATGTGTGGGATTTGTGTTGGTTTTGGGATGCTAAGAGTTTTTGTGAAGGTTTTCAATGTTTTTTGTAAACCACCCAAGATTATGTTGCTTAAAGTGAATGGCTACATAAGTCTTTTAAGTAAATGTTTTGTGATCAGCCCAAAGGATCCCTTGTTGAATCTATTCAAATTCCATTATTTGCAATAATAGCACAACTATGCAAATATTTTGTTATGGGGAGAATCTGTGGTCACTAGGAGTCAAAAATGACTTGATGGCACATAATCAAATTAGTCCAGGTATTAGCCAATGTACTGGAAACCGATCAGTGATCCACTGGTAATAAAAATTATCTAGTGCCCTTCAGATTTGTGGAACTACACTCCCTGTTTTCCAGCTGATATGTACAGTATTAGATAATGGCTGCCAGGTTGTTTAGTATTCCCCAATCTGGTGCCCTCCAGATGGGTTGGCATTGCAATTTGGCCAGTTTGGCCTAATGCTTAAGGCACCAGGCTAGACACTGGGAGACTGGAAGTTCTAGTCCTGCCTTGGGCATGAAAGCCAGCTGGGTAATTTTAAGCCAGTTATTCTCTCAGCCCAACTCACTTCACAAGGTTGTTGTGAGGGAAAAGGAAAATAAAAGGAGGAAGGAGTAGTATGCATGTTCACTGCTTCAAGTTGTTCCTAAAATAATAAAGGGATAAAAATTAAGCTCAACCAACCTCACAGAGTTGTTGTTGTGGGGAAAAGAGGAAAGTAGATATATTGGATATATTCACTGCCTTGAGTTATTTTAAAAAATATAATATAATATAATATAATATAATATAATATAATATAATATAATATAATATAATATAATATAATATAATATAATATAATTAATATAATATAATATAATATAATAATATAATAATAAATAAAATAATAAATAAAAATAAAGGCAGGATGTAAATAAATAAAAATATCCCGATTTTTCAATTCAAAATACTGTAAATTGTGGTGTCAAGGCATCTTGAGGATAACTTGGCTTGGAGAAAGATAGTTTCAAATGGTAAATTCAAATTCAAAGCTGCTCTGATCTCTTCTAATTTGCACAGTTTATTGGAGTTGCATAATTTGAAGGCTCCAGTACTTAATTTATTTGAGATTTCTTCAGTACAGGAAGCCAGGTGCTTGGCACATATATTTGGTTTTTTTCCAAGCAGAGGAATGTGGGGAACGCAAATGCAAGATAGTACACGACAGTACTTTCTCCTCAAGTGTTTTCTGGGCTGCTTTGTTTTCCTAGACCTAGCCAAAATCAGCACTATTTTGTTCTGAAAGTTCCTTTTGTTACAGCGCCGTGTCTTCTGCTTCTTCATTTGCAGCATTTGTTCTTTTCTGGTACTGGGTTGCTGCAGCAGCAATCTCGCCGCGACCTGTGCACGATGCAAACAGAAGTTTCGGAGTGGGTGGAAGAAAGAAAATGCAAAAGATTTAAGGCACCTGGCAAAAGAAGAGGGGTAGCTGTACAGAACTCAAACCACATAGTCGTGGCAGATACGAATAGCTTTCTTTTATATCTCTCATAAAAAAACAACAACACTGAAACTGTTGCACAAGAACAAGCAATGACTCATTGCAGGGCCGCTAGGAGGCCTTGCGCTCGAACTCACACTCAAAATTTTCACTCAAAATTACGATCCCGTCCCATTCCTTGCATATATTTTTTTCCCCTCTCCACTCCTCCCTCCGTTTGCATTTTCCTAGGTCGGCCTGTCTAAAAAAAAATATTTCCAAAGAATACCAGTTGATAGAAAATGTGGCATTTTTTTTTTTTCGAGGAGGAGCTGCTTCCCTTATAAACTAAATGCAAATCTCTGTGATAGGATCGTTTCGTGCGAGATCAATAAACTGAGCTCTCCGTGCATCTGCCTTTGCAACGAAGGCGCGCTCCGCCACAAGACGGCCCTGGCTTTGGGCGAAACGGAGCTCAGTAGCTCTTGGTTTCCTTTGGGGATGGAAACTGCGCCTCGCCAGAACGTAATTCCACACGTTTTACGCGGCTAACCCGAAAAGGAGTTTGCTGGTTTCCTGTTCTCTTTTTCGCTCTCCGATAAATAAATTTAATAAATAAATAAATTCCCCCCCCCCCCCGCCGTCCGAGTTTTCAACTTTCGATAGTTGCTCTGATTTTGATTCCTTGCCTCCGGCGCCTTCTGAGTGCGCACGAGTTACTGGCAAAGCGTCTGGGGCGCCCGAGAAGAAATCGGAGTAAAAGTATCTTCCAGCACAGAGAAAGTCAGCGCTCTTCCTGGCAGAGCAGCGTTTCCAGTAACGTGATCAAGCTCTTCCCCCCTGACCTTGTTGGTCGGTTGGAGATGCGAATGTGCGCCAAAGCAACTGGATCCCTCCGGCCAGCCAAACGTAACAGCGTTCGTTGGTGCCCAAGCGGGCAGGCGCGCTCTCGCCCGCACACCCAAACTCTAGGAGTTACTTGGGTGGCTATTAAAACAGAAAGAAAAAAAAAATAAAAATCTTTCTTCGCCTAATATGGTAACAGGAAATGGGCGTGACTTCGGCCTGTTGTAGGGTGGGGAAGCCTGAACAGCAGGCAGTTGTGCTGATGAAGTAGAAGAGCTGGTTTTACTTCTGTTGCAGAGCCTATGTGCGTTTTCCCCCCCCCTCTTTCGACAGGCGGCTGCTCCAGTTTCCTTACTTGAGAATTGTGCAATCTCTTGCTATCAAGAAGGGAAGGGGGGGGAAGGGGAAAAAAAAAGATCCAGCTTCCTCTGCTGCTGCAGTTGTTTGCCGCCTTCGTCGCTACGGTTCTCCCCTTCGCTCCCCCCCCCTTCTGTTCCCCAAGCTGTGATCTCAAATCTGTGACTCAGAGACTTGCAATCCTGACACCGCAAAGTGCGGTTGGAGGAGAAGGCGACTAGCACCGGGGCTTTCGCTCGGAGCAGGTACACTGCGGGACTCTGCGCAGGAAGCAAATTGAGCCAGAGAGGAGAGCCGCTGCAAGCGATACTCGCCGACGCCAGTTGCCCCCCCCCTCTTTCCACAAAACTTTCTGGTTGCTTTTTCAAGTAGCCTTTAGAGCTCGCTTGGCATTTGGTTGGTTGCCGGAAATTTTTTTTTGGGGGGGGGCCTGGGATCTACGGGGAGGACTGAAGGAAAAGAGAGATGGGGGAACTAACCTTTTAATCTGCTTCAGGAAAATACAGAGGTAAGTGGAGCTTTCTGCCTCTCCCCCGCCCCCCCCTCCCCGAAGAAACCGCACCGCGCGTGGTGGGGTCGGTGCTTTTGCAGCCCTGACCGATTTTTGCAAAGGAGCAGCGGTGGGGAGGCGTCGAGAGCTCGGGCGAACTTTTTGTTGGGCTTTCCGGTGTCTTTTCAATCGCCTGCACGAATGCGTGGCGGGGCTCTTGTTTGTGCAGCGAAGCGTTCCGGCCGGCCGAGTAGGCAGTCGCGGAAAGGAGGGCTCTTCCCTTCCGAACCGGGAAATGAGATACGTGCCTGCGGAGTTCTTACTCAAGAGGCGCCTGGCAGTTAGTTGCGGGGGAGAAAAGACCCTTCGCATTGCCTCGGCTTCCGATCGTCGCAGACTTCCTGTTGAAGGGCGTCGCAGTTCCAGTCGCTGCTACTTTGCGCCCCCCCCCCCTCATGCTCCTTTTAATCCTGTGGGTTTTTAAATCTGATTTAAGGCGGATAACAGGGAAGGAATAGCCAAGATACGTTTTGTGTCGGTAGTAAACCGGGTATAATATTTCCTCTTTCAATTCCTCCCCGCTTGGGTTGTGTCGGATTTTGTTTTTCTTCTTCCCCTAGTTACCGGCTGACACTGTTTTGCAGAGAATAAGGGACAGTACGCTTCTCCTCAGCCCATCCCCGTGGGACTTCTGCAGATCGCTCCTACTTGTCGATCTGATTTGTGACGAGAGAAATGAGAAGACTCCTTTACACATGGTTCTTGTGTGTCTGTCTCGGGATGGTAGATGCTTTCCACATGTGAGAAAGGCTCCTAGAAGGAGGCATCCCTGTTTGAGTGTCTTAAGTGCATAAACTACATATAGTACACGAATGCTTAGGCTAGAGATAGCTCTGAGTGAAGATCACATTGTTATCTGCCCACCACCACCCACCCTTTTCTCTTTGCATGAATTTGTTTGTGCCCAGAAATGTGAAGAGTTGAAAAAGGAATGTGTGCAAAGCCCAAGAGGAGATGTGTGTAGAAGCTCAGGTGATTGTTGGAACCCTGATCTCATCTTGCTTTAGATGAGGCTGAGGGGTTGCAGCAGTGGCAGTAATGTTGAAAGGTATGTGTAATCAAAGTTAGTGACTTCCCTGGGCGTGTGGCTGGAGTTGTAACTGGTGACATCATCCAAGCTGTTCTAGTTCCTGTGGAAATCAATGAGAGCTTTGCTATTAAGTAGAGGAGTATAATTGGCCCCTGCACTTTGGAGCATGACATCCTAGAAGTACACCTGCCTTTTGGCTTGGAGCTGGGCAACATCAATCTTCTTCCTGGTGACCTGAGAGTCAAGGTGAATTCATAGGCTATTATTGTACAGACATTAACTTCTTTGCCTAAAGAAGGATGTGTTGTGTCACAGGATGTTCCAAGTTTGTTCATGTGGGACTATCAGTCTCACAGCACCTGAACTGATTGCAGTTCTCTCTCTGCGTAGCTGTGAGGGTACTTTTGTTTCTGTTTGTTACTAGTTTCACTTTAATCACTTTGGTAAGCCATCAGAGGCAGAGAAATACAAAAGCTTTGTGTAAGATTTTTTTTCTTTCCATTATTTTGTGGAATTGGTAAATGTGGATGTAATAACTTTAATTCAGTTCAGTTTGGTTGTTGACCAAAAGCTGGAATTTTTAAACATGATGTCACATTTACATAGCTTTTTAAGGTTTCATGAAGCTATGCATTCTTGAATGTGATGGCAGAGAGGCTAGCTAGCTGGCTTACTACCTCCTTCCTGTCTTAGAACTTAGGTTTTTAAGACATGTTTATTCTGAATAAACAAAATAAACAAATTCTGCTAACTTGAATCAGTTAACTGCCTGAGGGCCTGCTTATGTTACTTTGGCACCTACCAAAGTGTGACTCTTATCTATCTATCTATCTATCTATCTATCTATCTATCTATCTATCTATCTATCTATCTATCTATCTATCTATCTATCTATCTATCTATCTATCACATGTACAGTGAGTGTTTCTGTATCAGAGACAAATTCTTTGTCTGTTTAATCACTCCTGGCCAAATAAAGATTTCAATTCAAATTTTAATTTATAAAAAGTAAATGTTAGGTGGTGCTGGAAATAATCAAGAACAAAATGGCCTCTGCTGGTTCCATCTTTATTTCTCAAGCATGCATCTGAACTCGAGGTCCAAGATGTTCCTGAAGAGCAAAAAATAATAATAACGAAAAGTTGGAAGCCAGCTCTTCAGTTTTAAGTATCCTCCACTGTCCGAAAAGAAAAAGAGACCACCTTGTAACCCGAAAAGAACACTGGAGAAATGGGTACCCCTTCTAGTGCACCTAGATTTTTTTAAACTACGGAATAATGTTTCCTGTCTAGATTTGACCACTCATATCTCAGCACCATACAGTATAATATCTGCAAGTTGCAGTAGAAATAGAGCTCCATGTCATCCTTTTAATATTTGAGTGCCATGTATATTGCTTTAGTGCCATGATTTAAAACATTCTCAATTTGACTGTTTCCAATCCATTCTTTTCAGATATGTTACACTTCAACGCTGGGAGGCTATAGCAAGCAAGATCTCTTTAAGGGATTCCAATCCAGCACATTGAGAGACTGCTGTTGTAACAATTTTTATAAAGTTTTCAGATTGGTTACAAAATGAACCCTAATGATATTTTGCACAAAAACTTCTAAAGTTTTTCTTCTAAATATGAAGAAAAAAATAGTATTGTTTGAGAACTTTTGATGAGGCCATTTCTGCAGTCTAGCACTTTACAAAAATAAGGGTAGAATTGAGTCTTGAAGCCACTAACTGTAAAGCTATAATTTTTTTTTAAGCACAACAGTGCTGAAATACCATGGCTAATTCATCTGGCATATGGAATTGTGAAAAAATAATAGGAAGGTTTTATTTTAATTTTGCAGACTACATTGGTTTTAATAGGGAGTTAAAACGCTTGAAATTTAAAAACAGAAACTTGCAAAAACCTCTCAAAGGCAGCTACTGTTTTCCTCTGAAATAATCCGAAACGCAATGTTCAGTAACCTATGCATGCAAATCTCTTCCTGGATATTATTTTAGCATGCCAAATAACAGTACGATAGTTGAAGTGTGTGCAGGCACAGACTTGGGAGTAGCTTGCATCATTAATGAGACTTACCTGGAGAACTGTGTCTGATTTGTATTAAATAGCTTTATTCAGGGTGAGTCTTGACTTACAAAGTTATAAGAATGCTGTTGGGTTTAAACTTGGAGAGAACAATTAATGCTATTAGGTAAAAATAACACATCTGAATTTTAATGAATCAGCTTCCAACAAAGGAATTCATATCAGGGTATACTCCTAGAATCTCAAATACAAAAATGTAATATTTAGATGTTTATGGTGTTGGAAGATTGGATTTCAGGGAAAAATTGTTTCTTGATTGATGGCTTGTTGTGTTGAAGTGATAGAATGCCAGATGATGGTACTTGGTTGTTGGCATCACACTAATTGGAATGCAGAAGGACAGATTTGTACTACTGTGTAGGATAATATGTTAATTTTGTGTTTAATTTCACAGCTTGTTAGCAGAGTTTACAAAAGCTTAAAGTGAAAAGGATGAAAGATGTAGATAACTAGACAGAATTAGATGCATAACTTGTTTTTACCCTTATTGTTCATGTAAATAATGTGCATGCAGAGGGCTATATAATCTATTTCTAATGTTGCTATATTATAGTTGGTTGCATCCTCCCCCACTTTTATATAAAAAAGTAATTTGCATTGTTTGAAATATATAGCTCCTGAGATAACCACAGTTGGTCCTCCACTTGCAACCGCAATTGAGTTCAAAATTTCTGTTAAATGAGACATTTGTTAAGTGAGTTTTGACCCATTTTACAACCTTTCTTGCTACAGTTGTTAAGTGAATTACTGCAGTCGATAAGTTAGTAACCTGGTTGTTAAGTGAATCTGGCTTCCCTATTGACTTTGCTTGTCAAAAGGTGGCAAAAGAGGATCACATAACCCTGGGACGCTGCAGTGGTCATAACTATGAACCAGTTGGCAAGCATCTGAATTTTGATAACACAATCATGGGGATGCTGCAAAGGTAACTGAAAAATGGTCATAAGTCACTTTTTTCAGTGCCGTTGTAACTTTGATCAGTAAATGAACTGTTGTAAGTCGAGGACTATCTGTAATGATCTTTTGCTTATATGATGCAAACTTTGGCTATTCATGTACATGTAATTCTCACTTTATCGATTGCAGCTGGGATCATTAATTCCATCGCTAAGTGACACGGTTGTTAAGTGAAAAATCAAGTGACCTACACCCTAGTTATGAAGGCAGTTTATAAATTTCGACTGCAGTCTTTAAGTAAATCACTTGTGATTGTTACACACAATGTCACGTGACTGCGACTTCCGGCCAGTTTCCCCATTAATTTTACTTGTCAGAAGCCAGCTGTGATTGTAACCATCCTAAAGGCTCGGCGGTTGTCAAGGACCTAAATTGCAATCATATGACTGCAGGGACGCTGTGATGGCAGCAACTTCAAGAACCATCTTATTCAGCGCTGTTATAACCTCAAATGGTTGCTGAATGTATGATTGGTAGGTGAGAACTACTTGTAATAATTTTCCTATTAATTGCTCTGTTACTCTTTGCAGTAAATGTATATGTTGGTTTTTAAAAGTAACAACTTTATTAGGCCTAATTTTTAAGAACTGACTTAATTTGATTTGATTTACAACAAATTGTCCTATGCTGCCAATGATGTATTCTAATGGATACAAGGAAACATATTAATAGGAGTGTCAAATGGAAACAAAACTTCAAAAATGCAGGGTGTGGAAATTCTGGAAACTTATATGTGAAAAAGTATATAACTGAGTATAAGCAAAATTGGTCCATAAACTAAGACACCTATTTTATTTAGAGTACCAGAGCAAAATAACAAAAGTCTTGTGGTATCTCAAAGATTAACAGATTTATTGTCACTTCAGTGTTTATTTATTACAGTCAAATTGGTAATGGAAGAATTTTTTTATTAAGATATTAAAAGACCTTTCTGTTTCTGCAGTAGCAGAGTAAAACAACATATTGACTCTGGATGGAAAAATGCCAATAATAATTGGGGTGGAAACCTATTGTACTATATTGTCTTTGTCTCAGCTGACTAAATTTTTTTTAAATGTCATAAATGTAGAACTTTAATTCCCCTAAATCAATTGCTATTAAGTGCTTGCATACAAATGAACTGATTAGCCTTAACTAAAAGACATGAGCATTTCACTATCTCAGCTGGCAATTCTGGGTGTTGTAACTTAGTATATCTGAAAGACACTGGATTAGGAAAGAGTAGACTATAGAAATATATAAAAGGTTTTCTACAAAGACTGAACATGTGTCTGGAGGTTTGATGATTAATAATGCAGTGTGTCATATCTACTCTGCACTCTTTACAAATCTGATGCTATTATGATATTTAACATGGTCTTTCAGAATTCAAAATAGATCAGAAACTCTGAACTCAATTTTTGAAGCTCCAATATCATTGTACCGTAACAAAATTTAAAAGCAAAATGCCAATTTTCATCAATACAATATTTGCTTAACCCCACCATGCTGAAACCACCTGTTGAAGGAAAAGTCTTCATCAGGGTTCAGTCCAAGCCGGGAATAAATAACATGGCGACTGCTTTATAAAGAAGGTTGCAGTTTATTGAAGAGGAGAGTCAGACAGGAAGATGGCACTGGAAGAAAAGAGAGCCTACATGTAGTAGGGAGTGGGTTTTATATCCTCTTGGGCTTTTGTTTGGAGTTGTTTCCTGTTCCTGTTTGAGGCTTTGTATTTCCTGTGTCATGTACTTTGACCTGAGTCTGAGTGTGCCCCTTTGACATTTGTGGGTTAATCCTATTATATCCTGTCCTAGAGTTTGGGTTGGGTATGTAGATTGTAGGTGTCTTTGTCTTCCTAAGCTTCTAGCTGGATGGCTACAACCTTCCTGAATGGATTATTTACATCTGCATTTCTACAGAGCTGGTTTTTGCTTGGGGGAGGGAGACTTGGGGCTATTAAAAAAAATTGGGCATGCTTTTCTGCCTCTTTAAGATTCTTTGAGGAAATATAATAATCTGCCCTTTTAATATTTCCTTCTCTTGGGGGGGAGGCTGACTTTCCACACACCGCAGACCTCTTCACTCCACGGTGTGAATGTTGGGCTCAAAATTTCAGCTCTGCACATTCCAGTGACACTTGTCATTAGCCACTCATCTTGGGCTCTTCAAGGGTGCAAAAACAAATTTATGGATATGTTTAAAAAATCCTCTTGACGTTTTGATGTTAGGAGAAGGGAAACCCTCTCTGCTGCTAGTGATGGATCAGCTTTGCCTTCAAATTCAGATCTAACTTACAGTGCACAAGCTTGAACTTGCCTTGTTTCTCACCTTTGGCCGAGATAATGATTTGCATGGCAGTGGAAAGTCCAAGAAAAACAGAGTACCTTTTAAGTGCAAATATTCACTGCATTTTTGTACAACCTGATTTCATCATGCAAAACCCCAACACACTTTCAGGCCTCTCCGGCTTTCAGAGTTTGGCTTGTTATGCCAGTTCTTTATTTTTTGCGATCAGCAGCAGCAAAAGGGCTGTGGGAATACAAATCTGAGAACTTTTGGCTAGCTTCATGTTATTCCAACTGCATGGCTGGCGTAAACACAGCTTTCTGTTGCTAGCAACTCCCTTCTTGTCAGCTGCAAAAGAGGAGCTGAAAATAGCCTAGTTAACAGCTCTGTTAATTGTTAGCAACTAACTTGCTTCCAAAAGAAAGGAGTGCTTACATTTGTGTCAGAATTACCTTCTTCTGGTCCTACTTACAAGATACTAGACAGCTCAAATTACAGACTTTCTCTTAATGCTCAATCAAACATTAGTATATCTCATTTGTTAGAGTGAGTTTGAGTTCTAAAGTAATAGGCAGCTAGAACAAATACATGCTATAAACCTAATTCTGCCAAAATTTGCTGCAGTGCTTCCCTTTATTTACAATGCTCCTGACTGGGTGTTTGCAGTACATTACTCATATGTAACAGGAAGTCAGATTTATTACCACCAAGCAAGTGTCCTGTTAGGCGCTACTGTTACTCCAATTTAACTCTGCTCTTCACAACAACTGTACAAATCTAGAACCCTGCAGTGGCTTGTTTGCTTTTGCATGATAACTAAGACCCGGTTACTTTTGTGATAAGGCAACATTAAAAGTCAGGATTTGTTCTTAGCCTCTGACTGGTTGTTTATGTCCCAAGAAATGTTCCTGGTTGTAGGCTTCCTGATTTTAGTTTGATGTTCCTGAAGATAAGTTAAGCAACTAAGCTGTGTGTCTTAGAATGTCTGCTTCATAGCCTTAAGCTAGGCTAGTATTTTAAACCAATACTTTATATAGGCATCTCTTTGCAGCACAGTTCTGATATTCCTTATTTATATGCCTCATTAAATTGTTTAAGTTATAATGGTACAGTACAGTGCATTCAGTCTTTTTTATTCATGATTATCTGTCTTAACTTCCCCCAAATGCCATTTATTAGTTGCTGATGATAAGCAATTTGAGAGTTCTGTTCACTTTTAAGGCTGTTGTGGATTTGTCGTCTTGCAAGAATACCTTTTACACATCCTGCTGTATTGCTTTCTTCTCATTTATTGCTCTTAAGAGTATCTTCAGTCTCCCTTACTCTTTTTGAATACTCAAAGCAGAACAGTGTCCACCTCAGTGGATGAATAATTCCTTCAACAGACAGTAGGAGGGAGCTAAAAACCATTTAAAAATTCTAAGTGACAATTATTCTATGTTGTGAATAAACAGTGATTATAAGAAGAGACTAGAGGAATATGAGACAGTAGGTTTCACTGACCTATCATTTTACAAATAGAGTACTTTTGGGTGTAGCTTTCCCCAACTTCCTGTCTTCCATCTCCCATAATTCTTCACCAGCATGGGAATTTGAACCCCCCATTTTGAGAAGGAATGAGGCCGGGAAAGGCTGGTATTTCTTCTTACTATGCTGAAGTATACATTTACTGTTATTTTGACCTCTAATTCTGCCCGTATATCTTTCCGGTATTGTATGCCAGTTGCCAGAGCATTTTGAAGGATGGAAAAGGAAAACAGCATGGCTGTGAGAGTAACTGCAGATTGGGGTGCTCTCTTTCCCTTCTTTCAAAAATAGACTGTGGAATTGAACTATCTTTTATAATAGTGAAATACTATTCTCCCATCTGTCCAGAAATGGACAGTACGGTAGTGGTAGGGCACCTTCCTCCAAGTTGTTTATTTTTTTTCCTTTTGTAGACTAAATTACACTCTTGTCATTTTGTGGTGTTCTTCTAACCAAGTACTAATGAGATCCAACTCTGCTTAGCTTTCTATGATTGGCCAAGATCTGTTGGGTGTGTCCTATGCTGTGTAAGCCTGCACTAATTCTTCATCCAGATGCTTAATAAACATTTAAGGAGTAACTTGGATTGTGTTAGTCACTAAGAATTTAACTTGAGTTTCAAGTTATCTGTGTTTATATTACTGTTGAGGTATACAGTATCCCTTGACAAGAGTAGGAAGATCAGCTGGCTTATCCATAGTAAAGTCTGTTTTCCACAAACTTTCTCCTATCATGGAGAGCTGATAAACCAAACTCAACAAAGGCTCACAGGCATTGTAGATATGCATTGACCATGCCGGTGTTCCCAACAGGTATCTTATAGATAGCTGTTTTGGACGTTAAAGTCTCCTAATTGCCAGTATTATAAGGAATTATGAAACTTGTACAACACGTCTGAAGGAGGTAGCTCCGAAAAGGATTGTCTTCATTATAGTAGTGCAATCTTTTTTTTTTTTTTAAATCTAAATTTAAACTTATGGTATTTCGGTTGTTTGCAATATTTCTCAGTTGTCCTTGAATCAGTGGATTCTAATTCAGTGCACAACAGATATAAAAAACCTATTCACAGTATATATTCTTTTTCAAAACTATAAGCTGAGAGCTCTCAAAGAGCCGTACTCTCTAAAACACCAAAGCCAGTAAAAAATGCGCTAACCTCTTCTGTAAAAACGCGTAATGCCGGTTTTGTTTGCTCCATGTCGGAGAGAACATTTCTGAGCCAGGGTACCCCTGAAGAAAAGACCTTGTCCTTCAGGCACGCTCAGGCTCAACTTTACTCTGCAGTTAATAGCAAAATTCAATTTCTACTGAAGCCACCTTGAGTGACAAAGATCGATCAAGGAATACTCACAATAAGCTTCTGCTCTTTAAAAGAGACTGCATAAATTAGATAATACCCTTCCGAGCCCCCAAATCACAAGGCCTTTTTCCAGTCAGGATTTACTATTTTGGCCATCATCTGTCCTTGCACTGAATCTGAAATCCTGGCCGTGAGAGCTCAGCGCTCAAGGTGAGAGATCAGTTTAACTGTGATAGTATTGACAAGACTCCGCTCATTTTTTCCTCCTTCTTTTTCATGGGCTGGGTATGATTTTTCCCTCTTCTCCCCCTGCCAGTTGTTTCTTTTGTGGTGAAATGAAGCAACAAAGGCTGGAGGGTGGAGATACCTCCATGTGCAGAGAGATTTCATTTCCTTAGTCAAGCCTCTAGGGTATAGGAATGCTGCCGTCACTCCACTTCAGGCAGCAGTAGGTGGTGAGTGGGAGGAGAAAGGCTGGTTGCCATCTGCAAGAATTTTAATCATGCTTAGTATTCACATAGCTTGAATTGGTTGGATTTCATTAATTGGATCGATAGGAATTTGCATGTGGAAGCATATTTTCAAGCCACAAGGGATGTGGGGACTTCTGGCAAATTTTGACCCATATATCCAAGCACACACTTGCCTGTCACTTATTCCCCTCATTTGGAGCAGTATCTGTTGTGATGTGTGTCAGTTTTCATGGCTCCATATGACAAGAATAACACATTTTGCTAAGGCTACTTTGTCAATGTCATGGATCAGATCCTGACTTCTTATAGAATAGCAGATTCCTTCTCTGCCAAAACTTAATAATGTTTGGGGCACTAATGAAATTGATTCTTATTTTATCTTATTGATTTGCATCCCACCTTATTTCCCTGAAAGAGGATTTAAGGCAGAAAACAAGCATGAAAGAAAGAACAATAAAAATGGTAGGCACCCAATATTTAACCATAAAAGCTATATTGCATTCAAAGTGTGCTTTTAATATAATCTCTGGTTTATAGCCCTTGAATATAGTAGCTTGAATACATTAATAAATTCATATAACACTGTTGCAGTATGCTTCCTTTCTTCAACATGCATAAACATTAGTTACTGAAGTTTACAGGATATGGCTAAAACAAAGCAAAAATGCAGCCTTTGTGTCACTTATTTTTAAAGTCAGTATATTTCTACTGATAATAAAAATGGATTTAGGGACTAATTTCCCTGTTGTGTAATGGAGAACGGTTCATTTAAAAAAATGAAATAATGTAAAAAATTGCTACTCTCAGTTGCGGTAGAACATAATGAGGAAATGCTATTGTATTTGTGTCTTGTTTATGGATATTCTTTCTAAAAGAACCTAGTTGGTTATGGTGGCAGCAAAATCCTAATTAAATGGGTCCAACACAGTCCTCAATTATAGATTCTCTGTAGCAGCAGTTCTCAAATTTTCTGCATTTCTGACCATTAAATATTTGGAAAATGCAAAGACTGCCCAATAAACAAATATCCCATTTATTTATTTTCAGCTTTAAACCATGCAAATGCATGTTCACTCAAGATCACGTGAAGTGTTAATACCACTTTACAGTGCCTTGGTAAGGCCACACTTGGAATACTGCATGCAGTTTTGCTCGTCACGATGTAAAAAAGATGTTGAGGCTCTAGAAAGAGTACAGAGAAGAACAACAAGGATGATTAGGGGACTGGGGGCTAAAACATATGAAGAATGGTTGCTGGAATTGGATATGTCTAGTTTAATGAAGAGAAGGACTAGGGGTGACATAATAGCAATGTTTCAATATCTCAGGGGTTGCCACAAAGAAGAGGAAGTCAAGCTATTCTCCAAAGCACCTGAAGACAAGAAGCAACTGATGGAAACTAATCAAAGAGAGAAGCAACCTAGAACTAAGGAGAAATTTCCTGACAGTTAGAACAATTAATCAGTGGAACAACCTGCCTCCAGAAGTTGTGAATGCTTCAACACTGGGAAGTTTTTAAGAAGAGACTGGACAACCATTTGTCTGAAATGGTATAGGGTTTCCCTTTCCCTTCCATCATCATCATCATCATCATCATCATCATCATCATCATCATCATCATCATCATCATCATCATCAGATTAATAATATAATTGTGAGAAAAGTAATGAAGATAGTTGGGTTTGTGTGTCCTTTCCCGATCTGTCCAGTTTTAAAAGCTTTTTATTTCTCAGTATCCCCAAATTCAACGCAGAATTAAATATTACTACTAGAATTAATTTGTGTACCCCATATCATAATTGTCATCTAATAATAACAAATCTTAGCATAAATCTGCTGGACAGGGATGTTCTTCAGTAGAACTTTTTTGAGTAATAAATCTTTTCTATCAGGGAAAGAGATCTTCACAGAGAAAGAACACTTGATCATATGATTACATAGTAGAAGAGCTGTGTAACATCAAATCACTGACAGGTAGTGAATTTGGGGAGGCAGGAACTTAAGTGGTGAGCCAGGTGATTGGGGAGGGCCATCTGGAAGTTCTCTGTGGATCATTAATGTCCAAGGTCCAGTTATTTAAGAATTTCTGCTGTATTGGAACAAATGTATATAGTAGAGTTTTTCAGTGTATGATAGGAAAGGAGAAAGCATATGAGCCCTGGTATTGTGGTAGCATATGTTTTTTTTTCATTAACAGGGCTAATGCTTCAAGCAAAGGTCTTATTTCATGGAATTATTTGATCTGGCAAATAGCAGAGATTGAATCTTGGATCTTTTACATGTGGACTGTGTGTTTTATACTGGCCTGTGGTCCCTTCCATATTAATCTACTCTGCAATCTTTTTATACCACTTCGCCATTATAGTCCATGCATATGTTACTATTCAACCCATGCTAACCTTTCAGTTAAGAAGAAATATAAACTAAGACTAAGTGACTTCTACTAGAATGAGTTTTAGTTTCATCAGATTATCTGGAATTTGATAATGATGATAATAGAACCAAGTGAAATATTAAAGTCTTGCCAGTAAGTCATAAAAGTGCTTAGCTTAGGGATATTGTTTTATCAGTGTGCTTTAACCACACAATCTTTATTTAAGCCTTTTGGAGCTTATTGTTTGTGAATGTTTCAGTGCCTGGGGTGTGACTCTTATTTGAGCACAAGTGATCACTTAAGTGGTAATTAACATGGTTCTTTGATTATCTAACATACTAGTTTCTTTGCTAAGGTAGAGGAGGAAGTCAAATTGTACAAAAAAATGTGTGTTCATTTGCCCCATTTCTTGAAGAGAATGACTAGATCAGTGGTTCTCAACCTGTGGGTCGGGACCCCATTTGGGGTCGATCGACCATTTCATGGGGGTCGCCAAGCAAGGCTGTCCGCCATTTTTTTTGTCCGCCATTTTTTCCCCCTTTTCCGGCGGGTGCCTTACCTCCCTTGGGCTGGGCCAGCTGGTGGTCGGCCTGCTCTGTCTCTGCCGCTTGCTAGCTACGCCTCGGCCGGCGCAGGGGGCAGAACCACACATGCGCGGCACTCCCGGGCAGGAAAAGTCCTCGACTTACGACTGGTTGGGTAGTCCTCGACTTATGACCGGTTTAGTCCTCGACTTACGACCGGTTTAGTCCTCGACTTACGACCGGTTGGGGTCGCGGCATTAAAAAGGTTGAGAACCACTGGACTAGATTGACATATTCTGCCTTGCCATAAATTAGTTTGTTTGATTTTTTTCTTATGTAGCCAAAATTTCATTATGACATAGAAAAACATGGATTAGTACAGTGGTTCTCAACCTGTGGGTCGGACAATTTTTTATTTCTAGGTTTGTGGTTTTTTTTCCTATGAGTGACATGTTTCCATCTCTTTTCTTCTTCTAAGGCAGTGGTTCTCAACCTGTGGGTCGGGACCCCATTTGGGGTTGATCGACCATTTCATGGGGGTTGCCAAGCAAGGCTGTCCGCCATTTTTTTTGTCCGCCATTTTTTTCCCCCTTTTCCGGCAGGTGCCTTACCTCCCTTGGGCTAGGCCAGCTGGTGATCGGCCTGCTCTGTCTCTGCCGCTTGCCAGCTACGCCTCGGCCGGCGCAGGGGGCGGAACCACGCATGCACGGCGCTCCCGGGCAGGGAAAGTCCTCGACTTACAACTGGTTGGGTATTCCTCGACTTACGACCGGTTTAGTCCTCGAGTTACGATCGGTTTAGTCCTCGACTTACGACCGGTTTAGTCCTCGACTTACGACCGGTTGGGGTCGCGGCATTAAAAAGGTTGAGAACCACTGGATTAGTAGAATGTGTGAACTAGGGCAATATTTTATTTATACAGTATTAGACATGTTAAAACATACATGGTAGTTTTATTACTTATTTTCTGTACAGATAATCCTCTACTTTTGACCAAAACTGAGCCCCAAATTTCTGTTGCTAAGCAAGACAGTTGTTAAAGTGAGTTTATCCCCATTTTACAACCTTTCTTGCCACAGTTGTTAAGAAAATCACTGCAGTTATTAAGTTAGTTACATAGCTGTTAAGTTAATCTGGATTCCCCATTGACTTTGCTTGTCAGAAGGTCACAAAAGGTGATCACATGACTCCAGGATGCTGCAACCATCATAAATATGAACCAGTCACCAAGCATCTGAATTTTGATCACATGACCGGGGGGATGCTGCAAACAGTCATCAGTATGAAAAATAGTTATAAGTCACTTTTTCCATGCTGTTATAACTTCAAATGAAGAGATCCCATTCTTGAAAGGGCTTGTACAGAAATCAACTCAAGATTCAGTTCTCTACATACTTATTTGGGATTTCACTGAAATTTCATGGCATGGGGTGAGGTAATCTGGGGGACTGCTTTTCCTTGATTACATCTGCTCTCCCTCCATCAGATTTGGTAGAGAAGGCATGCTTTGGGTCCCATCTGCCAGGGAATTATATCTGGGAGGTCCCAGGAGGAGGGTCATCTCTGCCATGATGATGGCCTTGTAGAATCTCCTCCCCCCAGTACGATTAACTCTATCCCTCTCCATATTCCGTAGTGGTCCCTCAAGACATGGCTCTGGTATCAGGCCTGGGGGGTCCCAGGAATGGGGAGCTTTTGCAAAGGCTCCCGTACTGCGGTTAATATCCTTTCCTGTGCCTTTTTTAATAGTTCTTTTTAAAGTGTGGTTGTTTTGTGTATTTATTGTTTTTTAATTAAGTGCTGTATGCATAGTTGGAGTTAGTCCTGAGTAAACATATATAGGATTGCACTGTAAAGGATATGTATAAGTCTGCTTATGACTATCAACGTAACTAGGAATAACTGGAATAGCAGTTGAAATTGAGGAGGAGGATTGCAGGAGGCTCTTGACAGATGGGCAGCAAATGAAGCATAATGTTGTTAGAGGTGGGGTCATGAATCTCCTGATTGAAATAGAAGATATGTAGAGATTAAATAGAATATAAAAGAACAGGATTCATTTTTCAGAATTGTTTTTCAAAATTGAGGGAAGAAATCTTGTATAACTATAGGAGAGTTAATGTGAAGGGATATTGTTTAAATTGTGTAATTTTGGCAAATATTTTAACTCCCAATTGACCTACTTCTTGTTTATATGCCAGATTTTTATACCATGGTACTTTACACATCAAGCTAAAGTATCTGCGATCAAAACAATGCTGAATAAAATCAATATCTAGCTGCAGAAGGGAAGCATATCTAATAATATTGCAACACAGCAGGGAAAGTAAACAGTATATCTGGAGGTCTTTGCTAAAATAGGAACAAGCAGAAAATGAAAGCTCCTGGGACACCATTTTGGGATACATCATTGTAACAGTTCATTTTCTATGATAGGAACATTCTGGAACTCCCTTCAAAGATCATAATGACCCTAACCCTTTTATAAGGCCATGAAGACCTGATTGGTTATGGGCCTAATGCCCTGACTATGTTAAGGGTCACATTTCATGGCTATATTAACATCTATGGCAAGGGTTAGGGTTAGGATTTTTCTGTTCTGTATTTGTTTTATATTTTTATATTTGTTTTATATTTTTATGATGTATGCAACCTAGAGTCATTTGATGAGATGGGTGGCTGTAGAAATCAGGTAAATAAAAATAAATTTAAATATTTACAAAGTATTCTGCAGATCCATAGAAAAGAAAAGTCCATATTTAGGCAACGATTTTTATTAGAACCAGTCAAACTATAACACAAACGCATTTTGCAGCATTCATGCTTAAATATTTTTCCATTGCCAAGTGGTAGAAAATGCAGGGAACAGTGGAGAAACAGTTAAAAGAAGACTAGAGCATATGTTGTGGCAATGCTATCTGCAACTTAACTTGATCTCAGTTGGAAAAATGCTGAGTAAACATATTACTTGTATTTGTTGGGCATATGAAGTTGCACCTTATGTTCTGGAACAACAAAATAATGGCTGAGTTCAATTTTAAAATATAAATATCAATTGTAAATCAGGGTGGATAATAATCGATTTTTAAAAAAAAAAATTAAAAACATTTTTTTATTTAAATCAGATGTTTTTTATTTTTTATCAAATTTATTTTAATAAAATGCTTTTGGAGTAAAAATCTATCTAAATATAGTTTTCTGTTTAAGATACATTAATAATTTAGTTTATTCAGCATGAAATGGAGCTTAGTTATGTAGGATGAGGCTGTATATTCTGCAATATTTACATTTTTAGTAAACTCATTCAATGAATCCAAGCTCTGCAAGCTGAGATAACATGCACTGCATTGATGCATTCACACAATTTTACAGTAAATTGAATCTTTTTGTGTCTTGAGCAAAATAGTTGATTTGCAAAGTAAGCAGAGAACAGAAACAAGGATAATATGGCAATTGATTAATTTTAATTGGTGCACTAAGCAAAAATGAAAACAGAGAATCTGAATTTTGTTATGTTGCCCAATAGAACCCTTAAAATGTAATTTTTTCTTCAGATAGTAAAAAAAATTCTTGTGGTAGACTGTATAGTATCCTAAATGGTGAAATTTAAAAGTTGTTCCTTCAGATATACTGGAAGACAATAGTTACCCAGAGGGATTGTGCTAAATAAAAGTGCCACGTTTTCTCCGTTTGAGTCATAATCATAGTTAACTCACTATTATGTTCAGACTTTCTCGTGATTCCCATTGAACTGAATAGAAATAGCTTTTGAATATGTAACGTCTGTATTATCTTAAAAAAACCTAGTAAGATGTTTCAATATTTTCCTCATAAGGAAGATTCAGACTGAGAATTGGCTTGGCAAATTATGTGGCTGACAAAAGACAAAGTGAGAATGTAAAACTCATTCTTCTGTGTAATGTTTAATTATGCCTTTTCCTCCCAAAGAACTGATAATGGTATACTGGTTGAAATGCAAAACATTTCAAATTTGAACCCCATCATTTCAAGTTTAAAACATTTGTTTTTAATGGGAAGCTTTTGTTTTACGTTTGGCATAACTTGTTTTGATCATCTTAGAATTTTATAAGGTTAAAACTTCCAAAATGATTAAGGCCACCTATTTCAAGTGCAAAATACATGTTTCATACTTGTTGAAGGAAAAGCAGGTATTTCAAATTTTAGTTTTTTGGGGGGAAGGGGCTTCTGAGGAAGAAACAGCAAACTGAAGACTACTCTACTCTCTGGAAGAATGAAGTGCTGGTGAGTAGACCAGCTCTTTGTAATTCCTTTCCAGATAAGGAGACAACTTGAGATTACCCACAAGCGCTGTACACAGGTAGCCCTTGACTTACAACAATTGAGCCCAAACTTTCTGTTGCTAAGTGAGACATTTCTTAAGTAAGTTTTGCCCCATGTTCCAACTTTTCTTGCCACAGTTGTTAAGCGAATCACTGCAGTTGTTAAATTAGTAACACAGTTGTGAAGTGAATCTGGCTTCCCCATTGACTTTGCTTGTTAGAAGGTCGCAAAAGGGGATCACACTGGGACACCTCAACCATCATAAATATGAGTCAGTTGCTGAGCATCTGAATTTTGATCACTTGATCCATGGGGTTGCTGCAACGGTCATAAATGTGAAAAATGGTCATAAGTCAGTTTTTCAGTGCCATCGTAGCTTTGAATTGTCACTAATTTATTGTAAGTCAAGAACTACCTGTGTACATTTGCTACCTACAAAGAGACTGAAAGAGCTCTGGGAGACCAGGGGAAGTTATATTGTGGTCAGTGCCTTTAAGGATACTGGGTTCACATGCTTTCTTTTCTAATCCCTTTTGGAAATTATTGTTTAAATGTTTTTCAGCTTCTAGGAACCTTTGTATTGACACGTTTGAACACACTGGGTGAATTTCCCTCAGTCCTTAGTGAAATAGGTTTTAAATACAAGTTTTGGTACTTAAAAACATTCTTTTGGAATAAACAGCAGAAGAATGATTAGAAGTTTGATCTTAGAAAGTTACAAACGGATTTGAAATAAGATTTTGGAATCGAGTATAAGAATCCTTTTTTGTGGGAAAGTGATTTTTCAGTTCTTAAAAACAACATGATAGTGTCGTGGTTCCGTGCCGGCCTGTGTTCCCGGCAGCTGGGTCTGGGGAGTCTGGGGGGGAGGTGGAGGAGGCATTTGGGGGGCCGTCGGGGTCAGGGGGAGGCTCTGATGAATTGCAGGGCTCACAGTTTGATGGGGAGCCTGGGCCCTTCAGTTGTGTTCCTGATGGGGCTCAGCTGTGTGGGGAGAGTGAGTCGGACTTGGAGGGTTCACACCTGATGGATGTGGTGATTGATGCTCGTGGATGCCGGCGGTTGGCGGGAGCAGATCAGCGGCGGTCAGTGCGGTGGCTCCAGCTGGGGGGCGGCGTCTTGGGACTGCTGTATAGAGGGGGAGGGTGGGGGCGGTGCTGGTTGCTGGGGGCAACCGTTGCAAAGTATTTCATGGGATCATGTTCTGTTAGTCTTGCCGATGACCACTTCTCTGCTTTGTATGGTTTCGTGTGGACAATTTCCTCTATTTGGATTGTGTTTGCTGCTTTTGTTTCTGGACTATTTGGCAGGTTGGTTACCCATATTAAAAGGGGTTTGTTTTCTTGAGTCTCCAGCCTATTTTCTCAAAAGAGGTTTTGTCCTTGTGCCTTTAACAAGGACAGCCATAGGCTGGGATAGAACAGTTAGGATGGGATCTGTATCCACTTGGTGATCAAAGAAGTCAACATGCCACCTGCAAAGCATATTAAAAAGGGGCAGGTTTTTAGTCATGCTGTCAGAGAATTCATATTGATCTTTTTTATCTTTGTTTGAAAAATTATTTTCACCTATCTATTTTTATTTTAAACATTAGGTTTTCATGCAATATAATGCAGTTGTGTCCGAGTTGACAGATTGTGTAAGATTTAGAGAAAAGCATCAGGAATTACATCAGCTTATAACTTACAAAAAGTCATATGCAATCTTTTGAGAAAAAAAATCTTTTATAGCCAAGCCTACATTACTATAAAAATCATTTTATGATATTTTTTCTTGCTTGGAAATGAATTTATAAATTGGAAAGCATTAGCTTTGGAAGAAAAATTGGAGGAGAGCAGAATCCAGTGCTTAAAGGATATTTATTACTCTCTGTAACTTATTTAATCATTTATATTTCTCCATAAATACATAAGTATGTTCGTATTTGGAATTGTAGGCATGCAAAAATAGTTTCTTTTGGGGGAATGTGCTGTCAGCTGTTATTCTGGTTTGTATATGATCATTCCTGAATGTAACAACACACAGAATTGAGCTGTCAACCCTGTTCTCTCCACATATGGTGCAAACAAAATGACTCTGTATGATATCAACATTTCTTGGGGAAAGGTAAGTTTTGCAGACCCTGATGAGATTTGTACAATTTTAAAAAAAATGTGTGAGATTGGTTGTCCTGACAGTCAGTATAACTGGCTCAAAGCCACACCATGAATCTCTGTGCCTAAAGATGGACACGAACCTGGGTCGCCCGTTCCTAGGCTAACACCTTTACCACCTCACCACCTAAAACCAATAATGAAGGGCAGTGGTTGGGATGATGGTTTCAAGAGAAGTTCCAACTTCAGGGAAAATATTCCACAAAATTCAGGAGCAGAAACTAGGAAGCACTGATTCCCAGAGGTATTTGATGAACTGTTATAGAGATGTTCTGACAAAACGAAGCCTTCCTTGGCTCCTAAGTGCTGCGTTAATGCTTCAGGAACTCCGGGACGGTTGTTTGTTTTAATTGCAAATGTGCTGGTTTGGGCAAAGCTGTCTGTCTTAGAAACCACATTCTGTAGTTGTAAAAAGAAAAATGAAAGTGAACTGAAAGTGTTCCATGTGGGTTGGGAAGGGTTAGTAGCATTGAAGAGGTTTCTGCTGCTTGGTAGACAAATCAAAATCAAAGCAGAGAGAGGAGATTTGCATATTCATCTCCAAGTGAGAGGGTGACCTGAGGGCAGAGTTAGCATGCTATACTGGGGGGGGGGGGGCAGGGGGAGGAGAAATAGTTTAAGGGAAAGACTTGCAGAAGATGGTTTATACCTTCTATGGTTACTGTTTGGGGGCATTGTTTAGCCGTTATCTGACACAACATGTCTTAGTTTTTTTTCCTTCTGAGAAAAAGGTGTAGCCTCACATCTAGCCAGTATTTACTGTGGACTTGGTGCAACTTGTGAATAAGCCATACACAAAGAGAACTTTTTACTTTTGCTTAATTGAGGTGCTTTCACAGCCTGGAGAGAGTCTAAATGCCTGCCGTGGCCTTTTCTCCAGCTAGTACACCAAATGCAAGTACAGTGTCAGTTGCATTTGAAGCAGACATTTTCCACCCCTGTGTGTGTGTGTGTGTGTGTGTGTGTGTGTGTGTGTGTGTGCGCACGCACATACTTGTGTGTCAGAGATATTTTTGAACTCCCAAGCAGAGAGCTTTTCAGCCTTGGTGAAGGAACGCCCTAGCTTGCTAATGCTGGGTTGCAGGGCGCCTCTGCTTGCAGCCAGTGTGGAGGAGGGAAGGTTCACCAAGGGTAAGCGGAGGAGGAAGTGAGTCAATGACACGGTAAGCCTGTGGTCCACGTGCAAGGAAGTAGAGATGGTCTGGCCCTGGGAAGTAGATGTTGCAGAAGTTTCCTGCACTTGCTTCATTCTCCCTTTGCTTCAGGTGCAGGCTTTGGCTGCCAAAATAAAATAAAAAATGAGAAGACCTGCTAAGAGCAGTTGAAGGAGAAATAAATTTTTATTCTTAAGAGTTGGTGTGAAAGTGAAATGTCTATATAGATCAGGAGTCCCCAATCCCTGGGCTGCGGGAGAGATGGGCAAGCACGTGGATGTGAATCTCCACTCGTGGGAGCAGTGAACAAGCATGCACAAAGCTCCGCTCACATAAGTGGAGTTTTGTGCGCGAGGAGCTTCACACTCAAATGCAAGCACCTGCCCCTCACACAAATGGAGCTGTGCACGCATGCATGTGCCTGCCACTCACACGCCCTCACCCCCATTCCTGTGCTCGACTGGGCTGCCAAGCTGGAAAGGTTACGGACTATTGATACAGATAAATCCATCAGATGTCTGTTTGAATGCGGAATCTACTATGCAAGCCCAATATTCTGTATAGACAACAGCATATATTTTAATATGCCTTGCTATTGTATAGGTAATCCTCGACTTATGTTGCTAAACGAAACATTTATTAAGTGAATTTTGCCCCATTTTACGATTTTTCTTGCCACAGTTGTTAAGTGAATCACAGCAGTTGTTAAGTTAGTAATATGACTGTTAAGTGAATCTGGCTTCCCCATTTATTTCGCTTGTCAGAAGGTCACAAAAGGGAAGTCACATGATCCCGGGATAGAACAACTGCCATAACTATGAATCAGTTGCCAAACATCTGAATTTTGATCACATGACCATGGGGATGCTGCAACAGTTGTAAGAGTGAAAAATGGTCATAAGTCACTTTTTTCAATGATGTTGTAACTTTGAATGGTCACTAAATGAATGGTTGTATGTTGAGGACCACCTGTAGTTGTATTCTTTCAGTTGTGTTCTCTAATAACGTTTTCTTCATCTCTAATTTTTCCAGATGTATTAGAGAAGTATTTTAGAAGCATTGAGTTATTTGTTTACCTGTGCTGGAGGTAAGCTGAGTCAGCACTGCGGTCCAAGATGACCCCAAAGATTATGTTAAAGTAGGCTTTTCAAATTCCTTCTGTTTCTCTTCACACATCTCACCCATTCTTTCTTTTGTTGTGGTTATTTGCCTTTGTAAAGGGAAAGCTTGTAGACAGCCTTCCTTTGTATAGAAACTGAGAGACAGTTGCATTACAATCAGTTTCCTTGTGTGGTCTTGTGCACTGTTGAAAAGAGGCCAGATCCAAGTTGTCTTATCAAGTCATTCTTATTACAGTTGGTATTACTTTTAATTAACCTTAATATATGTGTACAACATTTAGCTAAGTGTTAGTGATTATCTGGGAGTGGCAACAATTTAGAAGGAGGAAAGAACCCATTGGCACTCTTTACATTATGAAGTTGGGAAAAAATAAGTGGACTTCCCCTTATGCCTTCAACTCAGTAGTTAAACTGAAAATCAACTTATCCAGTTGATTCCCTGCTGTGTACACACGGGTGCCTCTCTAGGAAGAGTGTCTGGACCGGGGCTTCGTCAGTAGTTTTATTTCTCTTGCTTTTTTGTTGACATTGATGGTAATCTCTATACTTGAAAAGTATTATGCCTCTGTGAAATGGAAGCTGCTTACACTGAAAATAGACTAGAGAATATGTATAGCTAGAAACCTCCATTGTGTTGATCAGATAGGACCCATCCTCAGAACAGAAGTTCCAGAAAGCAGGATCTCAGCTACTCTCTTTTCCTACTGGTTTTCCTAGTATATAATGCACGACATTGTGGATTTGCCTAATGAATGCTTAGCCACCTTTCAGGAGCAGCTCAAAGTGTATCATTTAAGTTCCAAAGTTGTTTATTAGCATTGTGCATCATACAACAGATTAAAAAGACATGAAGAATCTTAACATTTGGGTGTGTAGGACTAATACTGTTATCAGTTAGGGCTCTGTAAAAGGAAAATTGGAATAGTGTATTAGTCTACTACATTATATGTCTGTCTCTGTTTAATGGTAGGTATATTCCTGGTTCCTTTGATTAAACAATGTTATCTGTTGAGACCTTGGAAGCATGCTTTCTCTATTTCTCCCAGTGCCTGCTCTCTATAATGTTGCTTTTCTGCTAACAAAGATTTAGGGAAGAATGCTATCCTTTATCTGTGATTTGTCACTGAATTGTGCAATCCCGAGGATTGTAAAATTGTAGAAATGAATCTGGGAATTGCATGAGGCTTGTATTTTGTCTGCCTTGGGTTAGTTCTTTGGGTTTAGCATTATATATGTAACAGGCCACTGTTGAATTCTATTCAGATGCTCTAAACTGGCATATTACCCGTGAGCAGTAGAGACTGCCTATCTCCTCTGCAAGTAAGTGCATTAATTGGTTGTCCATAAATAAAGTTTCGTTCTCTGCAATGGAAAGCCTTAATATATAGATATATGCAATGTCTTCCTTGTACATTGCCGTTATGTAGAAGCCTTTTTGCAGTGGTAATTTAAGAAGCCATGGTTTAAAACAGCTTAGGCCTTAGGTGTAGTGAACAAATCCATTTTTAACCGCCTTGAAGGCAGCACAGGTGGTCCTCATTTAGCAACTGCCTTATACAGTGACTGTTTGCAGTTACGGCAGTGATGAAAAAGTAACGCTTCAACTAGTCCTGACATATATGGCATCCGCAGGTTTGTAAAGCAAAGGAAATCTGAAGTAAAATTAGAAACACAGTCACGGTTTTACTTAGTGACATCTACACTTAACGACCAAGTTGAGTTGCTAAACCAAGACTACCTGTATTTTTGTCTGCTTTAAGTAGAGAGATCCAGAAAATGTAAGGCTTTTGGATGTCTTACTCTTAAAACAGTTGCCCAAGTTAAGAAAACGGTATATATCAGGTTTTGCTTGCTATTTTCCTATTAACAGTGCATTTTTCTGTTTCAGGGAGTGAAACCATTGGACCTTGGCGTCCTTTTAAGCTACAAATTGCGATCCACCCCGTCCAACTCTGCATGGATTAGCTGATGCAAGAGGAGAGCCTTTTGTTGGCTTCGTACTTTCTACCTCCCGTTCTGCTCTTGCATTTGCAATGGGTTGGTTGCTGATCTGACTTTGAACAGGCCCCGAATCATGAGTCTTCAGGCTCAGCCAAAGTCTTCAAGCAAAAGAGCTGGAAAGCGGATTGCGTTTTTTAGTGAGCAAGATGCTCTTCTGAAAGAAGCTCACCAGCAGCAGCAGCAGCAGCAGCAGCTAAAAGAAGGACAGTATTACGGGCACGGAGGGAATGTGCCTCCCACCCAGTCCATGGAGCTGACCAAGGCAGGGGTTTTCAGCAGTGTTCCCAGCAATGCTGCATTGCTGAATTCAATGTATCAGGACAGAGGGGAGGGGAGGATGACAGCCCAGCAACTGGCTGCTGCCAAGTGGCATAGTTCCCTAATGGGAAACCATTTGCCTGATCGAAGTGAGGCAAATTGGCAGCCTCAGCCCAGAGGGTGGACCCATGGCATAGTGTATGGTGGCAACCAGAAAGGAGGACATCCTAATGCCAGCATCCCAGATTATTATGGCCACCCAGATGCCCTGAAAAGGAACAGGGAGAAAGGGGGAGTGGTATCACAGCTGGACCTGTATGGGGATGCCGTCCAGCAGATGCTATCCCAAAAGGCCCAGTTGGAACAGCAAGCATTGGCCAGGCAGCAGGCCCAGATGAGCTCTTTTCAGCAAATGCAGCAGCAGCAACAGCAGCAGCAGCAGCAGCAACAACAGCAGCAGCAAAATCAAAACCTCTCTTTGCAACCTTTCCAGCTGGCTTTTGGTCAGCAGGGCCAGAAGCAGGGTCTTCCTGAGTTGTTGCATGTTCTTCAACAGGCTCCCACATCTTCCAGCCCAGCTTTTACTGCTCAGCAGAAACAGCAGGCTCTTCCGCAGTTGCAGCTGTTTGAAAACTATTATTCCCAACAGCAGCAGCACCATCACCACCACCAACAGGCAGGAGTGCAGACTTTTGGCGTTCAGCCATTGGCTTCTGTACCACAGCCACATCTGGGAGCACCCCCTCAGCCTGTTCAGCATCATATGGTTTCCCATCAGATCCACCCAGTTTCTGAGAGGAACCAGGAATTGCTGAAGGCTCTGACAGAGCAGAACCCCCAGTCAGTGCTACCACAGGCACAGATCAATCTCCCAAGGAGATCACGCAGGCTCTCCAAGGAAGGTGTCCCACCAATACCTTCTGGAGAAGGAACTCTGGTCTCCAAGGCAGCTGAGGACTACCCTGGGAACATTGTGCCAACCCATCCCTGGCAATCACAGCAACACCCTGAAGTCCAGTTCCAACCTCAGTCTGAAATGTTCAGTCACAAGGAAAGTTATTCCCAACTAAGTAGGGCAGAACTAGACCATGGGGATATGCCATCGGGGAGTCAGCCAAGCCAGCCTGACATGGAGATGGTGAGCATGTATGAGAATGCCCAAGAAGCAGGAAAACAGGTGGCTGCCACTGACGGCATTGGTCCGAGAACGAATGACTTTGGTGCGGTTAGAGGAGGAGTCATCCAGAGTACCCGGAGGAGACGGCGTATTTCTCAAGAGGCTAACCTCTTAACTCTGGCTCAGAAAGCTGTTGAGTTGGCTTCTCTTCAGAATGTCAGGGTAAGTGATATCTCTTGACTTGTTCTTTGACTGTTACTCTTTTTCATTTTCTGAAGTGTTGGAAGTAGCTGGCAGCCTTTGATGATCACTTTGTTTTCTTCAGAGATGTGTCTTCGCAACCTTTCATCTCATTTTAAGAGGTTTGTTTTTTCCCCCCTCACGTATTTCTGGCAATTGAAGGAGAAGAGAAAACACCTGCATATGTTTAGATCAACAAGGACAGTTTGTGTATCCCAGTGGTGTTCATACTTGGCATCATTAAGATGGGTGGACTTCAACTCCCAGAATTCTTAAAGGTGCCAAGTTTGAAAAATACTGGTCTATCCCTTTCTGCAGAATAGCAGTGGACAGTCAAATCAAGAATAAATTGCTGCCTGAAAGAAGCGTCTTACTGTTCTCTTTCTCAATTCAGTTACACGATTTATATTTTATAAATGGAAGGGAAGCACATTTGGAAAGTAGAAATGAAAACCTGCAATCCAGCTAATGGATTTAAACTGAGCACTTATCAGTCAGATGGCAGCAAATTGACTTCGGCTTGGATAACCAGTGGTCCATACTTTCCACCATGCTAAGAACCTTTGCATATTAGTCCACAGATGAATAAGGCACTTGGAGGCCCAGAATCATTAAGTAAGAAAGGGCCACTGAAGCCTAGACGTCTAGCTGTCTGTTCGTTCCCAACACAAAATTGGCCAACAATAGAAAGCAAGACACTTCTACAGATCATTCGTTCCACCACTGAACTATTTTTATCATAAGGATTTTTCTTAACACTCAGATGGAATCTACTTTCCTATAACTAAGGCTTCTTTCTCTGTCCTCCAAATTCCTTTTAACTCCTGCAGAAATAACTGTCTCCAAAATCCTGCAATTCCCTTCAAATAAAAGATTGATGTGATGTTAGACAAATCACACAAGTACTAGTGCCTGAATGGCATACAAGAACGTTCCCTAGTCTTTCTTCTCACCATCTCTAAACCTGCATTGATTCTGCCAAAGTCTAGCATCACTTTTGCCCTTGTATCTGTTGAGCTTTAACTCTTTTTTTAATATCATACAATACCTACCTACAACAGCATCTACAATAACTTTATTTCCAGATATGGCGTTTATTATAGGTGGCTTTGTTATCACTTTTACTCTTTGCCATGGGGCAAAAGATTTCTGTTTTTCATCTAAAAATGGAAAAATATTTGATTTAACCAGTGCACTATGTATTTTTTTTTAAAGGAATAACTATTGATCTTTTCTATTTCTCTAATATCCAGAAAACAAAGAAAGAGGGAAGAGGAAAAAAAATCTTAGGAAGTGCATATAAACTCATATATTAATTGAAGAAAGGTTTTTTTTTTGATAGACAGACTGTTGGAATAGAATAGACAAAGAGTCCCTGTATATAAATATTAGCATGTAAATCAGTTTCCTTAGCAGTAAAAATAATTGGAAATTAAGTGGTTGCTTGTTCTCTAAATTTCTAACTAGTCCTCCAGTTGTGACTTCCATTAATAAAATATAGAAGTAAATTGCTATTATATAATCGCCAATCTCCCAACATTGTGGTCTTAAATTTTTATGATAATAAAAACACATAATACCTATTTATATTCTTCCCCGTGGGAGCCAGTTTGGCGTAGTGGTTAAGTACCAGGCTAGAAACAGAGGACAATAAGTTCTAGTTCAACTTTAGGCACAAAGCCAGGTGGATGACCTTGGGCCAGTCACTGTTTCTCCATCCTAGGAACTAGGTAATGGCAAACCTTTTCTGAAAAATCTTCCCAAGAAAACTACAGGGACTAGTCAAGGCAGTTGCCAGGAGTCAACACTAATTCAAAGCACTAACCCTAACACACACACACCCAACCCCCCCCCCCCCAAATCNCAAGGCAGCTGAGGACTACCCTGGGAACATTGTGCCAACCCATCCCTGGCAATCACAGCAACACCCTGAAGTCCAGTTCCAACCTCAGTCTGAAATGTTCAGTCACAAGGAAAGTTATTCCCAACTAAGTAGGGCAGAACTAGACCATGGGGATATGCCATCGGGGAGTCAGCCAAGCCAGCCTGACATGGAGATGGTGGGCATGTATGAGAATGCCCAAGAAGCAGGAAAACAGGTGGCTGCCACTGACGGCATTGGTCCGAGAACGAATGACTTTGGTGCGGTTAGAGGAGGAGTCATCCAGAGTACCCGGAGGAGACGGCGTATTTCTCAAGAGGCTAACCTCTTAACTCTGGCTCAGAAAGCTGTTGAGTTGGCTTCTCTTCAGAATGTCAGGGTAAGTGATATCTCTTGACTTGTTCTTTGACTGTTACTCTTTTTCATTTTCTGAAGTGTTGGAAGTAGCTGGCAGCCTTTGATGATCACTTTGTTTTCTTCAGAGATGTGTCTTCGCAACCTTTCATCTCATTTTAAGAGGTTTGTTTTTTTCCCCCTCACGTATTTCTGGCAATTGAAGGAGAAGAGAAAACACCTGCATATGTTTAGATCAACAAGGACAGTTTGTGTATCCCAGTGGTGTTCATACTTGGCATCATTAAGATGGGTGGACTTCAACTCCCAGAATTCTTAAAGGTGCCAAGTTTGAAAAATACTGGTCTATCCCTTTCTGCAGAATAGCAGTGGACAGTCAAATCAAGAATAAATTGCTGCCTGAAAGAAGCGTCTTACTGTTCTCTTTCTCAATTCAGTGACACGATTTATATTTTATAAATGGAAGGGAAGCACATTTGGAAAGTAGAAATGAAAACCTGCAATCCAGCTAATGGATTTAAACTGAGCACTTATCAGTCAGATGGCAGCAAATTGACTTCGGCTTGGATAACCAGTGGTCCATACTTTCCACCATGCTAAGAACCTTTGCATATTAGTCCACAGATGAATAAGGCACTTGGAGGCCCAGAATCATTAAGTAAGAAAGGGCCACTGAAGCCTAGACGTCTAGCTGTCTGTTCGTTCCCAACACAAAATTGGCCACAATAGAAAGCAAGACACTTCTACAGATCATTCGTTCCACCACTGAACTATTTTTATCATAAGGATTTTTCTTAACACTCAGATGGAATTTACTTTCCTATAACTAAGGCCTCTTTCTCTGTCCTCCAAATTCCTTTTAACTCCTGCAGAAATAACTTGTCTCCAAAATCCTGCAATTCCCTTCAAATAAAAGATTGATGTGATGGTTAAACAAATCACACAAGTACTAGTGCCTGAATGGCATACAAGAACATTCCCTAGTCTTTCTTCTCACCATCTCTAAACCTGCATTGATTCTGCCGAAGTCTAGCATCACTTTTGCCCTTGTATCTGTTGAGCTTTAACTCTTTTTTTAATATCGTACAATACCTACCTACAATAGCGCCTACAATAACTTTATTTCCAGATATGGCGTTTATTGTAGGTGGCTTTGTTATCACTTTTACTCTTTGCCATGTGTTTTTCATCTAAAAATGGAAAAATATTTGATTTAACCAGTGCACTATGTATTTTTTTTAAAGGAATAACTATTGATCTTTTCTATTTCTCTAATATCCAGAAAGCAAAGAAAGAGGGAAGAGGAAAAAAAAATCTTAGGAAGTGCATATAAACTCATATATTAATTGAAGAAAGGTGGGTTTTTTTTATAGACAGACTGTTGGAATAGGATAGACAAAGAGTCCCTGTGTATAAATATTAGCATGTAAATCAGTTTCCTTAGCAGTAGAAATAATTGGAAATTAAGTGGTTGCTTGTTCTCTAAGTTTCTAACTAGTCCTCCAGTTGTGACTTCCATTAATAAAATATAGAAGTAAATTGCTATTATATAATCGCGCCAATCTCCCAACATTGTGGTCTTAAATTTTTATGATAATAAAAACACATAATACCTATTTATATTCTTCCCCGTGGGAGCCAGTTTGGCGTAGTGGTTAAGTACCAGGCTAGAAACAGAGGACAATAAGTTCTAGTTCAAATTTAGGCACAAAGCCAGATGGATGACCTTGGGCCAGTCACTGTTTCTCCGTCCTAGGAACTAGGTAATGGCAAACCTTTTCTGAAAAATCTTCCCAAGAAAACTACAGGGACTAGTCAAGGCAGTTGCCAGGAGCCAACACTAATTCAAAGCACTAACCCTAACACACGCACACACCCAACCCCCCCCCCCCCAAATCTCTTTTATACTGTAGAAATCTTGGGCTCTCTGTTTAGTTGTAGCCAGAGTACCAATTGCATTCCCTATTCCTATCTCATTTCTTTTTGTGTATTTTAAGCAAATTGCTTGATGAAGCATTGAAAGTTTACATAATCTTTTGCCATATTAGCATGGGGTTCAGGGGTTGCCACAAAGAAGAGGGAGTCAAGCTATTTTCCAAAGCGCCTGAAGGCAGGACAAGAAGCAACGGATGGAAACTAATCAAGGAGAGAAGCAACCTAGAACTAAGGAGAAACTACCTGACAGTTAGAACAATTAATCAGTGGAACTACCTGCCTCCAGAAGCTGTGAATGCTCCAACACTGGAAGTTTTTAAGAAGAGACTGGACAGCCGTTTGTCTGAAATGGTATAGGGTTTCCTGCCTGAGCAGGGGGTTGGACTAGATGACCTCCAAGGTCACTTCAAACTTTATCATTATCATCATCATTATTGTTGTTGTTATTATTATTGTTGGTTTCATTTTATGTTTAGATACAATAAGAGGAATACCTGGGTATTCTATTGTGTGTAACACCAGTGCATTACTTAATAATATATCCTACTCTTCAATCTCCATTGCATTGCATATAAGTAATTACAATATAGTGTTCCAAACGTTTGTGCACGTTCACCCAATTATGCATGAAATAATATGATTTTTGTTTCCATGGTGAAATTATTTCTTTCCTAAAAGAGTAATTTCAGAGTAATAGTACTCCTGAACACCAGCATTGGCCAGATTCACTCAACAAATATTGTTGGAAGTTTCTGGCCACCTCCTTTTGTTGAGGGATAAAAGGGTAAAGTGCTGCATAAGATTGAGGCTTGCAGTTGCTTCGGTGCATACTTGTAAAATGGATTACTTTGCTTGACAAATTAAGCCCAGCTTTAAGATCATTTCAAACTAGATGCTGAAGAAGAAAGCATTTTATTTTAGGCATGTTGGGTGGAAGGGTGCAAAATTTTGGAAGCTGCATTGAAAGTTACTCATAATATAGTTCAGTGGTTCTCAACCTGTGGGTCGGGACCCCATTTGGGGTTGATCGACCATTTCACGGGGGTCGCCAAGCAAGGCTGTCCGCCATTTTTTTCCCCTTTTCCGGCGGGTGCCTTACCTCCCTTGGGCTGGGCCAGCTGGTGGTCGGCCTGCTCCATCTCTGCCGCTTGCCAGCTACGCCTCGGCCGGCGCAGGGGGCAGAACCACGCATGCACGGCGCTCCCGGGCAGGGAAAGTCCTCGACTTACGACCGGTTGGGTAGTCCTCGACTTGCGACCGGTTTAGTCCTCGACTTGCGACCGGTTTAGTCCTCAACGTACGACTGGTTGGGGTTGCGGCATTAAAAAGGTTGAGAACCACTGATATAGTTAGAGCCAGATCAAAAAGCATGGGGTCATCCTGATGTTGGATGTGTTTCATTACACACAAAGGGGGTGCTTATGCATTCATCTTTACATGAAAAGCACCAGATATTACCCATTATATACTACTGACATTTGCCTGTGCCATTCTTCACTAAAATGATACAATCCAAAAGAATGTTCCCAGAATACTCAATGAGTCTGATAAAGCCATCTGGAGAACATCTAAGGAAGGAGAGTATAAATGCACATCCAAGCTTCTATGCCTGCCAGAGTGCCATCTACTGCCACTAGCCCTATGAGAAATATTCCACAAGAGGAAGATAGGGATGAATATAGGTCATTTTGCAAAGTCCACCCGTTTTGCAAAGAAGTCCTTTCTTCATGAAAAAGCTGTCGGTCACCAATGAACTTTAAGAGAATGGCCCTTAATTATTTATGGATTTCAAACAGCCACCTTTCCATTACAAAAGTGAAAAACAAGACAAAACACGAATTAATCGGAAAGTGGTTTGGTTCTTCATGCATTTTGATATGGTTTGTTGTGGTTTTATTATGTTAATTTTGTAAGCTGTTTTAAAGTTATCAAGCCACGGTACTGTATATAAACAAGTAGTAGTGTAATTGGTAAGAAATATATACCCAATGTCTGAAGGAAAAGGATTGAAGATTAAGTGCCCATATTTTATATTATGAATGGTTGTGTTCAACTTTTTATCGTCACAATTTTTAACTCTTTGTGTTTCTGAACAGTGAAATTTCTTTTTGACCTAGTTCTGTTGTTTGAAGGCTAATGTCCCCATCTTTTAGCTCTTGCCTGCATCAACAAGATATCATTTATTTTTGGCTTAGCTTGATATGTTTGTAGGGCACAGTTTATTACTTAACTATAAGTGAAGAATTGCTTTTTCAGCAAATCATGCTTAAAACAAACCATGACTTGATACAGTGTGAGATGTTATCTATTGAAAGGAAGGCTGATTTACTTCCCTTACTCACTGGAAGGAGACAATATCAGTTTTCAGTGTGTCATTTTCAAAGACCAAATACTTTAACGTGCACATGCTTTTCTTTGATTTCAGGAACCTGAAATGTCAGAAGAAAAAAACAAGAGTGAAGCAACAGCAGCTGCACCAAGAAGTGTTGTAGAATTTGCCAGCTCTTCCCCAGCCCCAAAGAGAATCCGGGAGGATAACAGCCATGTGCCTCTCATTATTCCCGTGTCTGTGCCAGTGAAGAAGCTGGATGCTCAAGACATCACCAGGGAAAAGGGCGAGGATGGAAAGCAGCAGCGGTTCCTACTTAATGATCATGGGATTGCAGACAGCAAGCCTTCTGTGATTGTCACCCGGAGGAGGTCCAATCGTAATTTGAACATGGACACATCAGCTCAGGTAGATTTGGGGGCTATATAAATCCTCTGAGCTAGAGATGTTAATCTTCCCACATACATTTCCCTTTATGTCAACAGTCAGCCTTCCCAAGGCAATTCTCTTAGGAAACAGGATGAGGACTTTAACAGTGGCGCCATTGACTAAAGAGGTTGGTGGGCTGCTCTTCACTGAATGTGTACAGATAGCAACTGAACATCTGGCTGTCGTAGACGGTTTGCTTTGGTTTCATGTGGGACATAAGAGGTTGGGCTCACTGGCCTAAATTCTTCTTTTTAGCTCTAAATTTACGTGAACATGGAGCCTTCCAGCTGTTGGTTGAGGCAACTTATTTGGAGTCTCTCAGGCTGCAGACAATTATTTTGACCTGGTTCAGAAATTGCAATACATTTTTATTGCTGTGCAGTATTTAACTATTCAAGGCTGGGTTGACCTAGTGACAGATTTGTTCCTCTAGTTCTTTCCTCCAGGGGAAAAAGGGAAACAAGGAAAGGACTAAGGGGTGTTCTCTTTGAGGACTGGAGCTGTTATGTATTGGATAATTCACATTGAAATAATGCATGGGTTTTCTTTGAATTTTACACATAGTTTATTTTTGTATGGGTTTTTTTTTGTAAATGTTATATGTTGTAGTCACTGAACTTTTCCATGTAAAAAGAATAATAAATGATAAATAGTGGTGAATCTGTTTTTCAAAGTTTCTTCCCAATAGATTTTCTATTAAAGCTCTTTTTACCATATAACAAATGGATTTTATATGCATGGAATGATCCTATTATTTTTACTCCCTCTGCATTATTTAATTTTGGATGGAAGGTAATAGCTTCCTAAAACATTATTTAAAAAATACAGTTTCCAAGAAGAGGGAATAAAAATTGTCCATGTAAAAAATACTTTTTTATTCCTTAACTTAATTCAGCTAATGCTGTTTTGCTCATTTCATGTTACCATTCATGCTTCCTGAAATTGTAAGTCTGTGCTGTAAAAAGCTCAAAATCATTCAATAAGTTTTATGCGCTCTTTTGGGGGTAAATGCATAAAAAAGGGAATTTGAGGTCTTCAACCTCTTTTTTTCTCTTTAAAACAGGGGTAGTCAACCTTGGCTCTTTTATGACTCGTGGACTTCAACTCCCAGAATTCCTGAGCCAGATAAGCTGGCTCAGGAATTCTGGGAATTGAAGTCCACGAGTCATAAAAGAGCCAAGGTTGACTACCCCTGCTTTAAAAGATGCAGTGTAATTTGATAATGTTGCAGAAATAACAGAATAATATTGGCCTAGTTCTGATAGGTAAAAGTTTCCCCTGTCTAGCTGTGTCTGACTCTAGAGGGCAGAGATCCTCTCTGTTTCTTAGCCGAGGGAGCCAGCACTCTCCAAAGACTCTTACGTGGTCATGTCGCCAGCATGATTACACACTGAGGCTCATGGAACATTGTTACATTCCCACCAAAGTGATACCTATTTATCAACTCACATTTGCACGCTTTCGAACTGCTTGGTGGCAGGATCTGGGGCAAGTAATGGGAGCTCATCCCGTAGCACGGAGCTTGGGTCTTAAACCCAGGCTGTCAGCTTTCCAACTGATAAGCCCAGCGTCTTTAATTGTAGAGCCATTGTGCCCCGAGTTCTGATAAAACCAGCAAAGAAAATGCTAGTATATTTTGGCTGGTTGGTTTACGTGTCCCCGTTCCTGAACAGTTCTTTCATACACAGTCCTCTATGCCCCTCTGTGCTTATTTTTATTTAGTTTGATTTTTAATCCCATCTTTACCAAGCAGGGCAGAAGAAAAAGAAAATCTTCTCCCTTTCGCTTTGTGGGGAAGAGATTTCGGTGAACAGAGGAACATGAGGACAGTTCATTGTTTCAGAGATGCAGGGAAGGTTTTGAGACGTAAAATGTTTTCCTCTGTGAGAAACAAAGTGTATTTCTTTTTCTATATGTTTATATAGCATGAAGGCGCTGCTCCAAAAGAAGTGGATGGTTTTGCGCGGAAGCCAAAACAACGACCAAGACCGGAGCCTCTTTTCATACCCCCCAAAGCTGGCACCTTCATTGCTCCACCAGTCTATTCCAATATCACACCATATCAGAGTCACTTGCGTTCACCTGTCCGTCTGGCCGATCACCCTTCTGATAGGAACTTTGAGCTACCTCCTTATACTCCCCCGCCCATTCTCAGCCCAGTACGAGAGGGCTCAGGACTATATTTCCATGCTTTCCTTTCTGCTACTGGTAGTACAGTTCCACCTCCAATGACTCCAAAAGCTGCACACAGGACCCTACTCAGATCTAGTAAGTTTCTGGACAATGTTCTTAGTGGGTTGGGATGGAAGGATCGCCAGGAGTGGATAACAGATGACCATTGTAGATAATTGTCATAAATTGGAAAGTTTGTTCAGGCTGAAGTATCTTGGGTTCTGCTTAGCTAGGCTCTCATCATGGCGTTCTCTAGTTACATTACAATTCCCAGGACGATTGGCTGGGAATTCTGGGCATTGCCAGTGCATCTGGAGGGTGCCAGGTTGGAGAAGATTTGTTTATACCATGGTAATTATGTGGAAGCTATAATCAAAATATGACCTTGGTAAGCAATGGCTTTTAAGTTGCTATCTTGTCTTATGTATTGAGATGACAGTTATCTATAACTTAGTTAGTACATCATCATCATCAGTCTTTTAGATACATTGGATTATATATTTAATTAAATATTTTTTTTTTGTAGACAGTACAGAAGCCACCCCTCCTGTCCTCTCAGTAATGGGAGAGTGCACTCCTGTCAGCATTGAACCGTAAGTATTCAATTGAAAAAATAGAGCCATTGTTCAGTGATAGAGTTGTATTCTTGGTCGTATGAGAAGTCATTTTCCTAAATTAATTCCAGAGAACTTTAGCTTCTGTTAGCCCAGGAAGGAAGGAAGATGTTCTTTTATTCAGTTAGACTTCCCAGCTCAGTTGAAGAGCTGAAATGGGAAGGAAGGGTGTGAACCTGAGGTAAGGGATATGGAGGCCTCAAGATACTACTTAATTGCAACTTTCAATAGTTTCTGACAATGTGGTCTATGATAGGGTGCTGAGAGTTATATCAGCTGGAGAGTCACCAAATCCCTACTCATAATGTAAATGAATGTATTTGTGTATATGTGTGCACATAAGGGGGCCAGGATTGTATGGCAAGAATGACTCTGCCTGGTACTGCTTCCCAGACCGTACCTTCCTACCCAGGGCAATCTGATCCATATGCCAGAAATGATTCTTCTTCACTATTGTATCTTGAGACAGGCTTTATTAAAGACCTTCATTCATGGAACTACTAAGTTTGAATACCAGACATTATTCATCAGTATGGAGAAGCAGGCAAAATAAAAATTATAGTTCATAGCACTATTTCAATGTAGAGACACTTCCAATTATACAGGTAGTCCTCAAGTTACAAATGTAATGGAGCCTGCCCATTCCATTCATAACTCGAGAATTCGTGGGAGTGAATCTCAGTACGAAGTCAGAACTGAACAAGCTTCTTGGATGAGAAGCGAAATGTTTTCAAGGAAAAACAAAGTCCAATTGCCTTTTGAAAAAGCACTTTGGGACAACCATGACCTGGATGACTGAGAATCTCCATAGTCATATGTGGATAAGAAATTAACTTGCTATCTCGCAGACATACATATTTTTAAAAAGACATTTTATTTGGTGTTCTAATTAAGCATTGAATCATACACCTGTTTAAATCTCTTACTTTTGACCTGATGCTAAGGGCTTTGAGTAGAGGGAATGACTGAGCCCAGCATTTTTTCTCTCCTGATTTCCCACAGAAATGGATATGCGATTGAGCAAGAATGTAGAATGAATGAAGGTTTTATTAGGAACATAGGCATCCGGGACAAAGTAAGAATAGGGAGTGACATACATGCATCAAGATGTCATGATACAAACACAGTGTACCATATTTCTATCAGAAGTTGGGATGTGTGTTCATGTTGTCATCTTGACATAATTGCAGTTTGGAGCCTGTGATTAGGAGCCTTAGTCCTGGTCCAACAACAGTATCTGTAGATAGAAACTGTTCTTGAACACTACAGCTGATCGTTCTTAGAGTCTTGGTAGAGAAATCCAAACCCTTTCAAGGCTTAAAAGAACCACTTTTAGAAGCAAAACACTCCCTGAATAATTCCAGGATAATATTGTTAATATTTTTAACCAAGCCACTTTTCAGACTAATAGATTTATCCCTTCTTTTCAAAATAACTTAGGAACTCAGCATGCGCTATGTTTATTTGTAATATCATATAGCCATATTTGTTTGTAGATGGCAGATTGCAGTCCTGCTACAAATGCATTTTGAATATACGTCTATGTCATAAGCACACATACTCCTACATTCATTTTTATATCTGTTGAGGAAATTGTTTAAATGTGTATGTGTTGCATATTCCTCTTGTTCTAGCAAGGGGGTTGGGATGCTCTCTTGCTCTTACTGGACTTGTCAAATAGGCAATGGTGATACCTGCCCAAGTCCACTAAATAGATGGAATAGTTTAGCAATGATTTAAGCTTCAGGCACTAGAGTTGAAGTTAAATCTGCTATGCAGATTTAACAAGCAGTCCTGTCTTGGACTGGTCCCTTGAATTTTCCATAATTATCACTTAGTAATAACATATTTAGCAATTATCACATAGCAGATGAGTTGTATAGAATGATAAAAGCATGTGTCAAGAAATTTGCCATATTTGGGTCTTCTTATATGTAAGTAAATAGATTACAGTTATTTTCTTTATTGAAAGCTTCTGAATTTTTGTTTTCTATTTTTAAAACATTTCTCCTAATTAGCGCGTGTTGGCTTGCTAAAAGAAGAATCTTTTATTTTGAGGCAGTTGAAATGGTTGAAATAAATCTGGGAACAGATTATTGTATCTATTTCACATCATGGTCACCCATGAAACGGTTTCAGATAAGCAGGCTGTGCTTTGGTGTATCACTGTCTTGATATTCATTTATTGTTCAAGGCGGATCAACGTGGGGCCTCGTTTTCAAGCAGAAGTCCCACTGCTTCGAGATCGATCTCTGGCAGCCTCTGATGTGGCCAAGGAGCAGTTGGTGTGGCAGCCCTGGGAGGAACTGGAAAATAATTCGGCAATCCAGGAGAATGGTAAATTTATATACCTATGTCTGAATGGCCGTGAAAACAAGGAGGGAGGGCCATAGAACATCTAAAAGTCACTGGATAGTCAACCCAGTTGTTGGCCTTTGATTCACTGTATTTATTAAAGCTTGCACTCAGAGCAAGGAACTCTAAATGGGAAATCGTGTGAAAGTGGAAAACCTGACAGTAATTGTAACAATTGAAAATTATTATTCTTTGTCATTTTGTCCCACATTTAAAAAACATTTAACTTTATCAGAAGCACATAAAGTCTGACCAGATTTTTTTTAAAAGTCAGTCAATAAAAATCAAATTGGGGTCTCCTGCTGGTAGCTTCTTTTTCCTGCAGCTCACCTCCTTCCTCAAACTCTGCTCCATTGTTGAAACTACAGAGAAGATTCTAGATGATTTTTTTGTATAAAAATGAAAAGTGAACTTGTGATTATGTTTGATGACTATAGATGGTATGGATTTCAGAAATAAGAGTATTATAATATAAATTTAGAGAGAGGTTAAAATTGGCCTGCTGTGAAGAGTATTGGAAGCCACTTTCTTTCTTTTCTATTTTTTCTTTAACTTTTTTTTCTTTCCTTGCACTTTTTTCTTTCTCTTTGTTTTCTTTTTCTCTTTTTTCCTTATCTTATATTTGTGTTTGTTTTTATCTTCTCTTTAAAAAGCTTTAGTAAAAATTAGACAGACATGGGCAGAGTGTTAAATGAGAAAAAAAATCATGTGTCAGATACTGTCCCCAAATGCTAGTAGGCAAGTAAAATATTAGCTAAGTTAAACTATTGGGTCATAAAGTAATTAGGTCATAAAGGTGACATTAGTACTAAATTTAACGTAATGTGATTGACTTGTTTAAAGAGGGGTTGCCTCAAAAAGGGCCGTGCTTTGTATTTTTTTGACCCTCTTTTGCTGTCCCATATAATGCCCATCATCGCAAATCTTAGAAGTAGTACTTAATCCTGGATCCCAATATTCTAAAGTAAAATCAAAGCTAATTGGATATTTTCCTCTTTATTGACACTGCTTATCCTGTAAGGGATGAAATAACCTGCAGGCATACTTTTCTCATAAAATGGACATATTCTTCTGCCCCTGAATGGAATGGGATGGATATGACAATATCATAGTAAAAACCAGGACATCAAGATTAATCCATGTTACTGGGAAACATGAAGGTGGAAATTGACCATTTTGGTCCTCTAAGGAATGTTGGTATCCATCAACCCAAGCCAGCATGGCCAGTAGTCAGAAGTGATGGACAAATTAGGATCCAACCACATTGTGAAGGCAGTAGGTTCTCAATTAAGGGGACCATTAATCACAAAATGATGGGAAGCTTGTCTGTGTGTGCATCAGCCAAATTGTACATATATTTGCTGGTTTTCTTCTTAAATGGATGTTGTTTATTTCATCTATCTATTTCATAACACGGTGGAACTTTCTTTTAAATATAACAGTGGACAACCTGGTAACAGCTGCATGTTCAAGCATATTTCCTGGTGGTGGTACCAATCAAGAGCTGGCATTTCACTGCTTACATGAAGCAAAAGGAGACATTGTGGTAAGACTCCAGCAACCTCTGATTGGACTGGAAAGTTTGCTGATAAATATAAAATTCTGATGTCTAGCAAGGACTAACAATATTATATAGCCCAGTTAGTGGCTTTGCAAACTTTCATAAGAGGTTTTACTACCCTGTTGTTAATACATTTGTGATAATGCATTCTGTCTTTTACCTGTAGCTGATTTGAATGGGGCAAATCAAGAGCTGCTAGCAGCTCTTCTAAGTATCTTCTTCCATTTTCATTCTGTTGCTCATGATGCATTTGCCTATAGCCTGTCATAAACTTGCTATTGGTAGTCCCAAAGATACTTTTCCAAAAGGCAATTGGGACTTTGTTTTTCCTTGAAGACATTTCACTTCTCATCCCAGAAGCTTCTTCAGTTTGAAGACTTCAGCTCCATAGACATTTGCTATTGGTAGGTCAGCCTTCCCAACCTATTGCCCTCTAGTATTCCTAGCCAGCATATGTAAACAGGTTGGGGAAAGTTGCTTTAAGTTAATACTGCAGGGGATATTTTCAAAGCTACACTTTGCTTGACATTTTCTTTTAAATAAATGATAATTGGTTGGGCTTATTTAACATGCAAAGCCACAAACTATGTTTTACTAATTGCAGTGACGGTATTCATAGTATAAGCAGAACTGGATAAATGACATTATGGCTTAGCTGTCTTACCCCTCCCATGCTGGAGCAGATCCATACGTTCAAAATGCTCCCAGTCCACTACTACTACCCCCATTATAGGGCTAGAAGGCCTTTCATCTGAAACCCTGAGGAGCAGCAGTCTGTCAGCATACACAAAATTCAGGTTATCTGTTACCCTCTAAAGTCTGTCTGTCTAATATTGGCATGGGATTGGTGTCATCATGGAGAAACTGAATTATAAAATCTGTGTAATGCAATTGTTTACTAGAAATAATTAAGGTAGCATATGTAACTTTTGATAATATTCTCAGCAAGAAAGATGTTGGAAATATCCGTGGCTACATTGTGCTTGATTCTGTTGATTTCCTGGAAGGCCTAGAATAATTTTGGCATTTATTTATGTCCTTGCTGTGAAATACTGTTTACTTGGGCATGATTAAACATGGGCGTTAACTGACTCTGCAGAGAATGATGATTTAAAGCCTCTTAAAAGTTTTTGGTTTTCTTTTTTAAATTGTTATTCTTAGGCAAAAAGTTAGCAGGCACCATTATCAAATGAGGTACATAGTTTAGGAATAGATATTTAATTCTTTTTTATATACAGGATTAAACTAAACCTCAAGAGGAACAAAAGGGAGTAAATGTAATCCTGTACATAAGACTTATTATATGAATGCTTTTGGATGTCACTGGTAAGGCATAGTTTTCTTGTGACATCATTATATTTAGCAATCCTTACGTCATCCAAAATGTTACCAAGGAGATTATAGGTGGTCCTCGCGTAATGACCATCATTCAACAACTGTTCAAATTTGTGATGATGCTCAATAAAGGATACAAATCCTCGTAGTTGTAGTTGTTGCAACACCCCCATGATCATTTGATTGCAACCGGGTTGCTCAATGCCTGGTTCACAATTATAACATTGCAGCGAGCTGCGGTCACATGATCACAATTTCCAACAGCTTCTCGCCTGCCAAGTCAAGGAAGTTGGAACATGAAATCCTAAGATAATGACTGTATGATCCTCATGTAGCATTGGCAAACAGGGCCACCAGAACTGCTGGCATTAAGCAATGAATTGTTGTGATGTTGCGCTTTTTGACCACGTCCCTTAGCAGTGGCAATTCTGGCTCCATTTGCCATTGTAACCCAAAGACTACCTGTAAAAGCATTCAGTTCTTGAATTTAGCCACACTAGAGCCTATTATTTTAACCTGCTAGAGCAGTTTTATTGTGGGTAATTGTCAGTCTTGCTGGATTAATAGGTTAGCTTTTTAAAGCTAGTTTTTGATTGAAAGTGAATTTAAAGCTAATTTTTCAAAGAAAGAAAGAAAAGCATAATGTTAAACTTAGTATAGATAGTCCTCGACCTATGACTACAACTGAGACCAGAATTTCTATTGCTAACAAGACGATTGTTAAGTGAGTCGTACGCAATTTTGCTACCTTTTTTTTGCCACAGTTGTTAAGTGAATCACTGCGGTTGTTAAGTGACTCACATGGTTGTTGATTGAATCTGGCTTCCCCCATTGATTTTGCTTGTCGGAAGCTGACTAGGAAGGTCGCACATGGCAATGACCGTGGGATGCTACAACCATTGTAAATATATACGCCGGTTGCCCAGCACCCAAATTTGGATAGCGTGATCATCAGGTAGCTGCAATGGTCGCAAGTGTGATGACTGGTCATAAGTCACTTTTTTCAGTGCTGTTGTAACTTTGAGTGCTCTCTAAAAGAATGGTTGTAAGATGAGGGCTATCTGTAAATCAACGATGGATTGCAGTGGAAGAGAGGAAGGGAAATGGATAATCTCCAGGAAGCTTAGTCTGTTCCTCTCACAATAAACCATGATATATTGCTCAAATGTCTCAATGGTTTATATCTGGGAGGATTATGAATAAAAATTTGAATGGGAATCATTCACGGCCCAAAGGCTTTCAGTGGCTTGTGCAAGTTTCTAAAGCAGCAGCTTTGTCAACTTTGGCCCAATAAAGTCCTGATAAGCTTGTTAGCCTTTAACGTGCTGTGTGATTCCTTGTTCTTGTTAAACAGGCTAGGGCTGTGTCACTTACTTATTTCAAAGGCTAGTTGAAAGGATAAATTAGCCAACGGTATTCACTCTGAATCTTACTAATCAGGTGGGCCCTAAACCCTAAATATACACAGCAATTAAGCAGTAATGATCAAAGATGTTTAGTAAATAGTGAGAGCTTGTTCAAGTTTTATTATTTGAGCTGAAACTGGTTTTGTTTTCCCTTCAGGCTACTTTGACCAAAATGCTGCTGAAGAAATCAGTGCATTCTCCGAGCCACCCGCTGGCAGATTACCACTACACTGGTATGCTGCAATAAGATAATAGCCGCAGTTTCTTCTCTCCTTCCCAATTTTAGGCATAAGAACATTTTAGAATCACCACCCTGGTAAATTTGAGGAACATTTTTACATACAGGAGATAATTTCTTCATCTTAGGATACTGCTATTCTCCAATTTAAGCTATGGTTGGGTTTAACACAGTTTACTTTTAGAAATAATGTTGTAAATACATTTTCTGGTCTACTGTGCACATGTGCATATATAGGGAATTGTGAAAAGACGAATCAGGCTATTAATAAATGACAATTTTATGTTTAAGGAATCTTAAGTATAATTGAAATACATTTGTGCATAAAAGTTGTCCCCAACCTGCTGCCTCTGAAGTAGATTGGACTACAACTCCCAGAATTAGTAGTCACATGACTAGGAATTCTGGAACTTGTAGGCCAACATTTCCAGAGAATAGCAAAATTTAGAAAATAGGGTTTAGAGGCATTGGCTGTTTCCGTAATCTCAGCCTGTTTTACCACATAGGAAAAAAACCCATTCCTACTGACAGTTTCATCCCTGCTAAAGAAAAAAAAAATGGACACAAATTTTGTGGTTTTGAACAGTTCTCTGAAAAGCGAATGAATTTTGAGATCACACTGTAATATTTATGCTTCTCACTTCATCTGATATAACATACAAGATTACCAGGTTTATCTATAGCCAGGATCTTTCTGGAAAGAAGATAGCAGTACAGGAAATTAGTTCAACAGTCTGAAAGTTTGGCAACCTGAAGGAGTCTTTGAGGACTTCTGAGGATAAGGAAATCCCTTGACAGCAATCCTTCTGATCTCTGTCAAATCTTAATTCATTGAAATAGGTTTTGTTCACTTTCTCTGTGACAGGTAAAGTGAGAGCATGGGAAGAAAATGTATTGTGGACAGTTGCTGGAAATCCCTCCTAGAACAACTAACCTGAATGTACATTATGTGCATTATGTATCTCTCCCTTCACAGGCTGTAATATTTGGCAGAAACAAATCTAAATCTCTCTTAGTTCATAGAAATAATATTTCAAAAACGTCTGGTTTTGCTTACTGGTCAGTGTATTATTATTTATTTATATGAATTATATACTGGGCAGAACCCATGAGGTGTGACGTCTATCTACAGTCATCTAAATGCCAATGAATTAGAGCTGATGATTGGCACAGACTTCATTGTGACAAATAGAGGAGCATGCCATTATAAGCTGTTGGAATTTACCCCAGTGACTCCCCTCCTGCAATCTCTTCACTCTGGCATTTCTGTTAAATACTAACCTCTCACCTGTCTCACCTGTCATGATAGCACTGGCTAATTTGCTCTGTTGTCACAGGAAGATTGTTGGGAGATGTGCACAGTCCCTGTGAGCTCTTTAAACTTAACACTAATCTGAGGTCACTAAATTTTTGGCAAGGCAGGAAAATGCTCAGCGGCATGTGTGACCCTATAAAATGTAGAACAATGCTATCCAACCACAGGACTTCAGAGCCTTTTGTTCGTGTAGTACAACTTCAGTGGTAAAACCAGCTCACCTAAGAACCCATTGTCCTAAACCAGGGGTAGGCAACCTTGGCTCTTTTATGACTCATGGACTTCAACTCCCAGAATTTTTGAGCCAGCCATGCTGAGGGGAAAGGGAGAGGTTTCCAAGCTGGGCCATGCTGGCTCAGGAATTCTGGGAGTTGAAGTCCACGAGTCATAAAAGAGCCAAGGGTTGCCTACCCCTGTCCTAAACAGATACTTGTCTTGATTCAAAGTTGGTTATGATTGTGACGAGAAGTTCTTATATCCCTCCATTTCATTCCAAATGTGTTTTTTCTTGGCTCCTTTCTTATGTTGAAAAGCAAAACTAAAGTTTCCCTAGAACTGAGCTTGCCATTTGGACAATCTATGTAGCATGGCAGTGTTGCTAGCAGAATGCCAAAGTGGTTTGCTATGACTTCTTTCTGGGGGATTATTTTTTTTACTTCCTCATTTGTAAAGCTCTACCCATCAAAGTGTTTTGGACTAGATGTATAAAATCCAACCTTGTTTCTATATGTTGTCAGTTTGTGAGTAAGACTTCAACATTTTAGGAATTCAGACAATTTTTTTTATTTCATTTAAAATTAACTATCAGATTCCAGTTAAAAAGCTTAATTAAAAAGAAGCTTCTGATTTAATCCAAGAATAATAACTTTAATTGAAGCAGGATAGCTGAAATGTTGATGTAAGATCTGCAATAACAAAAAATATTTTTGTGTTGGAAAATAAATAGGGTTATGGAATCATGTTCCACTATCTCTTTTTCCAGGGTCAGACAGCTGGAGTGTGGCTGAGAAGAAACACTTCAATAAGGGAATTGCTATTTATAAGAAAGACTTCTTCCTTGTCCAGAAACTTGTAAGTCTTTTCTCAAGTCCCTAACTCATGGCAAAAGAATTGACCAGCACTGATAGGATATATAAACATGTCTCCTCTGGCTGATTAATTTTGCATGGTTTTGACTAATCACTAGCAAAAAGGGACACTGCTTAAAGTTTACTTGGAGGACCTTCCAGTGCAATTTTGGGAAGTGAATGGGACCAATCTCTGGAGTCTCCTTCTCTGTGTGTGGAAATCCAATGGTGTGGCCATTGAACCTAATCTTTAATATTACCTTTATTCTGGAGTCCAGTATTAAAATACCGGACTCCAGAATACAGGTCATATTAAAGATTAGATATTAAAATACTACTTGGGGCAGTAATGCTGAAATGTTGATAATTTTAGTGATTTATTTCAGACAGAATAGAAAAAAAATGGAGCCTTGACATAATCTCTTTGCCCTTTCATGAGAGGAGTGAACAAATTGGCAGACTTGTTCTAAAATAGTTAACCATTGTTTCTTCCTCAGAAACATGAGGATAGAGTTAGTTGAAGAATATCTGATTTGTATGCTGCTTCATGTGAAAGAAGGAGTGAAGGAACTCTAAGCTTAGCCAAAAATTAGTTCCTTTTTTGCTTTTGAGCCAAACTATGAACATCTGTATGTAAAATCTATGTTCATCCAGAACCATTTCACAGATGCCCTCAAATTATATGCCTAATATATTGCAAAACAGAGATGAACAACTATCATTGCTTCAGTGGTTGCATCAGATTTCTTTATTTAGAATTTAGGTTTTCATAATCAAAGCTGTATTAATCCAGCAAAGCATTCAGCTGCCACCACAGTCTGAAAAGGCCCACTTTAGTTTGCTTAAAAGTGTACTTCAGAGTCTCTCATTTTTCATATGTAGCAACTGACAAGTGGCCTTTGAAACCCAGAGATCAATTTCCACAGTATTTAGTCTAAGATTTATTGCACATATGCCAACCTTCAGGACAATAGGTATGGATAGTAGCCAGGAGTTTTGAAGCTCATGAATATACCAAGAGAATTTGTGTGCAGTATAATTGGTTTTTGTGTTGAAATTTGACCTGTTTGATTGGTAAACAACTCAGTGATTCCCTAATAGAGTAGATTATAATTCCAATTCCTGTAATCACATTGGCGGTTTTCTCCTATAGGATTCCAGCCTACTCAAGGACTTCTGAGTCATAAAATTAGCATCTAATTATACATGAGGTGCCCAATTGCAACAGAGAAATTCAGAAAGGAATATATAAAGTAATATTGAATAATAGGTTTATTATTAAGAAATTAGATTATTTGAAATTTAAATTTAAATGGTATAAAAGAAAGAAGGTATTTCTGGATTGGCTAATAACTTCCACTTGGCTCTGTGATGGCTTTTGGTTATACTCAGGACTATCCCAGGACCAATCAACTGAAAATTTTTCAGCCATCACAATACAGTAGTCTGTTGGTGTTTGTGATCTCAATCAATGCATCCCATTGTGGAATCAAGCGAATGGTCACCTATTTTACCCTTATCTCGAAACTATCCAAACTGGTCTTTTCTATTTTTATTTTGATGATGTTTGTGTATAATGCTGGGTTTTAGACAGTAAAAAGCATGTCTTGTGTTTCCTTTTTAATGCACTATTCTTAAGCTGCTGCCATATTCTGCTGTGATCTAATTTGCCTTCAGTTTCTGTTTTAAAAAATGTCCATGGAATGCTTTAGATTTTCGGTTTTCTAGTCTCGTGTCAAGCTGTTTTTTTATAGTCAGGTTTAGATTCTATTTCTGCCAATTTTTTTCTGAGATTCTTTCAGTAACATTTCTTTACTAGCAGTAGGCCTTGTAATCATTTGGAATTCTCTGATTCCTTTCCTTGTCTCTTCCTTTGTTTCTCCATCTCACAATACTGAAGATAAAAACCAAGACTGTGGCCCAGTGTGTGGAATTCTACTATACTTATAAAAAACAAGTCAAAATAGGCCGGAATGGGACTCTCATCTTTGGGGATGTTGACACTACTACTGAAAGAGCTGTTAAAGATGAAGCTGAAGTAGATATAAAGGTAACAGATACCAAGCAGGAGCTTTTGGTACTAAAAATTATGCTAGACCTCATAGATGGCAGGCAAGGGAATGGAACTTGAAACAGGCATTTTCTATTGCTGCAAATTACTATGCATGTATAAAAAATATTCAGAGAAAATGGGAAAATTGCAGAGTTCTACTTAAATCTCATTGGCAGGAGCTATTAGAATGGTGATGAATGTGTTAGCCTTACTACATAGACCAGACAAGAAACAAATAAGCTAACTCTGTTTTATTGTCAAGCTACATTAACAGATATTTTGTAAGTCTCAGGTCACTTTTACAGCTCAGGGACACGGGCAGGATATCTTCTAGGTCTGTTGTTCCAACCACTATGTAATTGCAGGCTTTGCTCTCCTTTAGCTGACCGTTCCCCTAGGAATCATCTCTTTGCCCTATCTCCAAAGTTCACTCCCACCTACCATTACAGAATGAGCGCCCTATTGGATTCATATATATTCCTAATCTGTGCTGAAGTGATTATTTTTAACATGCATTCCTTTTTTACTCTTCTGAAGAGCTCCCATAGGCTTACACGTACTCTTCCTCCCAGAACATATAACGAAGACTATGAAAACACTGAAGATGAGGATCTTGAAGAAGTTGAGGAAGAGATGTCAATTAAAGAGGAAGCAGTGGAAGGGGACGAGTTGTATGGCAAAAGCAGCAATTTGGCGCCTTCCAAATCAACTCCTCTTCGAGAGGTTGAGGAACAAGTAAGTGTCAAATAAACCACAGTCAACAGTTTCTGCCTGGAGCATTTCTTATAAAACATCTGACTGGTTTTAGCGGAATCAATGTATTTTTTGTCCTTAGTTAACATCACTAGTGACATAAATTATTCATTATATGAATAATTGTCTGGCAGCTGCCTGATGCTTTCAGTCAAGAAAGATGAGTTTAGAAGTATAGATACAGGTAGTCCTCTGGTTACAACAACAACAACAACAACAACAACAACATAATAATAATAATAATAAATAATAATAAATAATAATAAATAATAATAAATAATAAATAATAATAATAATAATAATAATAATAATAATAATAATAATAATAATAATAATAATAATAATAATAATAATAATAATAATAAATGGCTGTCCAGTCTCTTCTTAAAAACTTCCAGTGTTGGAGCATTCACAGCTTCTGGAGGCAGGTTGTTCCATTGATTAATTGTTCTAACTTTCAGGAAATTTCTCCTTAGTTGTAGGTTGCTTCTCTCCTTGATTAGTTTCCACCTGTTGCTTCTTGTCCTGCCTTCAGGCGCTTTGGAAAATAGCCTGACTCCCTCTTCTTTGTGGCACCCCTTGAGATACTAGAACACTGCTATCATGTCCTCCCTCGTCCTTCTCTTCGTTAAACTAGACATACTCAATTCCAGCAGCCGTTCCTTATATGTTTTAGCCTCCAGTCCCCCTAATCATCTTTGTTGCTCTTCTCTGTACTCTTTCTAGAGTCTCAACAGTTGTTCAACAACTGTTCAAAGTTATGATGGTACTGAACGAGGGGGACATAGGACAAGGCCCTGTGGTCATTACAAGTTGAGATCTGGATGCTTGGTTCCTGGTTTGTGATTACAATATTATAGCAAGCTGTGGTCACATAATCACAATTTTTAATATTCCTTGACTGGCTTCCCACAAACAAAGTCAATGTGGAAGCTGGTAGGAAGTCGGAAATTGTGATCACACAAGGTCCTCACTTAATGACTTGCCTGGTCCTCACTAACAATGGCTACCTGTAAACTACTGAAAGTGCCACTGCTACGCAATACAGTCACATGACATTGCACTTTATGATAGTGTCACTTAATGATAAAGAGTTTCCAGCCTCACTTGTCATTGTAAGGAGAGATTACCTGTATGTAATATTTTTAATCAGCAAAGTAGTTGTAACAGCCCC
>NW_015389433.1:0-11702 GCF_001527695.2 Protobothrops mucrosquamatus | reverse complement strand
TAATGACTTGCCTGGTCCTCACTAACAATGGCTACCTGTAAACTACTGAAAGTGCCACTGCTACGCAATACAGTCACATGACATTGCACTTTATGATAGTGTCACTTAATGATAAAGAGTTTCCAGCCTCACTTGTCATTGTAAGGAGAGATTACCTGTATGTAATATTTTTAATCAGCAAAGTAGTTGTAACAGCCCCCCCCCCCCACCCCGCCCAATATTCTTAAAATACAGTTTGGGTCTTTTTATGGATTTTTTTCAAGGTTACTGAACTTGGATTTCCAGTCAGTTTGAGAAACTTGAAAACTTTCAGAACATTTATTTTGCCATCTGGTGGTCTTAATGATACTTTGTGTAATATTCATTTTATTTTTTCATACCTTTTCTCAAGGGAGCTTATGGCAGAATACTTTTAGCTTTGAAACGTTTCTTTTAATATAATGTGATGTGTATACAGGAGATGGGTAGTCTCCTTGTTTACTTAACTTTATAGGTCAACATTGCTTTCATAATTTGTACTTAAAATACACTCTGGGGAAAATACATCTATCTGTATGCTGCTATAGTATGTTTCTCACAGGTTTTGCAAAAACAAAAACAACCCAAACCCATTGTTTAATGTTTTAACAACCCTCAAGAAAAACTCCAAGAGAAACTCAAAATATTCATAGCTTATTTAAGACATGATTAAAAAGCACTCAGTCTGTAATGTATTGAATCCATGAAGTCTGAATTTTTAGCTTAATAAAAATAACAATTGTATCAATGCTTTAATCACACCAAACTGTTTTTTGATCATTGTTAAGTTTTTTGAAACCAGCTGGGTGATTTTGGGCCAGTCACTCTCTCTCAACCCAACTCACCTCACAGAGTTGTTGTTGTGGGGAAAATAGGAGGAAAGAGTTATTAGGTTTGTTTGGCACCTTGATTTATTTTGTAATAATAATAATAGGATTTAAATAAAGTAAATGAATACATCTATTCCATAGGAATATTTTTACATCTTTTAATAATGGTGTCTTATTCTGAAGGCTAGTAATCTCCATATGGAAAAACATCTGGAATCTGGTGCCCCAGGAAGACAAGAAGTCAGAGGCAGAACTTCAAGAAGGACAAAGGAGGCACCCATTAAATATCGGAAGAATTCGCCACCAGTGCAAAAGAGAAGGAGAAAACCGAAACCCAAACAAGAAACGGCCAACAAAACCCAGAATCAAGAGGAGGAATTTCCATGTAAAAAATGTGGCAGGTAAACTTGGGAAGATTTGGAGATGAAGAAAATTTCTGACATACTTTCTTCTGTCCAAAGGAAAAATGAATATGGAATTGAAGAATATTTGCTAAGTCTAAGATAGTATGCCTCAATCTTGGTAGCTTAAAGATGTGTGGACCTCAGCTCCAACATGTTAGCTGGGGATTTCTGGGAGATAAAATCCACAGATTTTAAAGTTACTAAGGTTGAAAAACACTGATCTTAAGGCAAATGCTATGCTCTAGGCATTTTGGATTAAACATTCTACATTTCCTTGCTAAGTGGAACTGATGAGAATCAAAGTCCACAGTATTTAGAAGCCACCAAGTTGCCTAATTTGCATATGTGTGAGGTAAAAGGGTTTTGTTTTTTAAATTGCTCACACAATTACATTTTTCCAGCTATGAATTGTTAGGATATGATTTAATTTCTGTCCAGTCCCCCTGCAAAAATGCTGTCTTCTACTTTGGATGGCTTTCACATATGAACAGAATGATGTAGAGATGGAAAAATGCTCTAGGGATGTCTTGAAGGAATATTTCAACAGCTTCCTAGATAATTATCATCCTTTTCACTGCAATAGCAAGCACAGTTCAAGACTGAACAAGATTAAACATCAGTTGGCCTTGACTTTGCATATATCTGTTTCAATTTGTATGTCTCTCTCAGTTAACTGGAGCTAGACTAAAGAACATGTTGGTGACTGGAAGCATCATTAGACTGGAAAGTTAACTTCTTGTCTAGACTGATAAACCCAGTGAATTATGAACCTTATCAAGCATTTAACTGATGACATGAATAAATCATACCCAATTTATTTCTAATGTATGCTAGGAAAGATCTCTGATCCTCATAGGCTGTAAACTTGCAAGCAAAAAGGGTGTATTTTGTGGGTTTTTTCCTCCCAAAAGAAATATAGGTAGAATTGTGAGGACTACCCACTTGTTTTAATTTGCACATAGGTAGAAGTTACCTGATAATCTACTACTTGGATATTCAAAAGTCTTGTGTAAAATAGCTCATAAAAGGCTTCTATGGAAATCATAATAATCATGGGAAATCTAAAAGACCAGAAGTGGATGAAAGGAAGCACGTGTGAAATGCTTGGGTACTAAATAACCAGATGCAAATTATGTCAATTTATGTCAAATTTGTTCTATAAAGAACTTCAAAGATTTTCAAAAATTGTGATTGCAAGAAGATCTTTCACATATAATAATCATTGCAATTAGTTTCTTCAAGTGTCTAGAACTTGTGTGCACTTCATTTGTGCTCTTTTGTTAGCAGAGATTTTTTTCATCAGCATGAAAAGTACTAGGTGATGCCTCAGAATTAATACAAAACCTGAATTTAAGGCTTATGTCTGCCCAAATTAGTTGTTGGGTTCATGTTCTATACACGGAACCATGTTACAGAAAAATGATAATAGAGAAGTTTGGTAGTTTCCTCCATTGAACCCAAGGTCTAGCCAACACTGCTAAATAGAAGTCTTAAATCGTATTTTATTATTTCAGAGTGTGTTCTAGTTAGTGTTAGCCATTTTTCACATTTTCCTTTATTTGGATCTCTTTTGTGTTTTTTTATTATATTTATTTCCATTTTTAAATATCAGCATGGATCTTTCAAAGTTCTTCATATCACATAAAGTGCCAAAGGTCATTTTGAATTGGAGTGGGAAATCAATAAAGAAAAAGTAGGCACAGGTAGCATTGCAAAATTATAACATGAATTGCACTTGGGTGGATTTCACTCCGCACTGCTTAGAAGAATCAACCTTAAAAATTCTAGGTCTTGACTTTGGTTGATTCTGTAAAGTCCAAGATAATTCCTGGAAACTTTCCTAATTTGGCAGCTTCCAGATCTGTTGCAACTAAATGACCCAAATTCCCAGCTATTCTGGTCAACTGGCTGGGAATTTTGAGAGTTGCAATGCCACTATATCTAAAGAGTGCTACGTTAAAAGCCAATCCCTATGCAGCCATTTTAAGTAGAGTTTGCTTCTAAATATAAAACATTCCTTGTTGTAATATAATCATCCCTTCACACTTTAAAAGTTAAAAGTTGGCCAGTTGTGGATGATACACCGGAACCAGGTACTCAAAATTATTTGCATCTCAGTTGAGAAACCAGGAAGGTAAATACATGTTGTTTGAGATCAGGAATGACTTAAGGTGTGTACATGTATCTTGGCCAAGCCTAGTATGATAATTTATACCCTAGCCTAGATAATCTGTGACCCGTTGGGAAATTTCAGAGATATTTCCTTACCAGATTCTTTAATGCTCTCAACAATGGCAGAGCTTCTAATGTACTGCCTTCACTGGTAAAGTTGGAATACGTTTACTTTCTGCCTTGAAAGTAGCCCATGTTGAACTGTATAGCACAGTCAGACATCAGCACCGGAAATTTTTTATAACATTTTTTATCATAGACTGCTTTGTGATAATATTTGTATCATAAAATGTTTTTTAAAATTTCAATTCCATGGAAGTCATGGGTCCCGGATTTTAGGTGTACTCGGTAAGTTAGCCCATTTGAGGTATCTTGCTTGAAAAACGATTGCCCTATGGTAAACCGTTTCACCCAGTTGAATGTTACTGGAATGAGAGTTTTAGTACATAGATAATGGCTGTCCAGTGCTATGACATAAAGGTTGGTCACCATCATATTAAAGCTGTAGTGCTGTTTCCTTGCTTTGGGCTTAATGGGCGTATGCAGTCTGTTTTCCTTTTTTGTGCACTAACCAAGTTTTGAATCTTGCTCAAAGCAACCTATAAGCAGTACAAGTTTTTCTCAACTGCAGCTTCCAGCATCCGCTAACCTGACCAAGCTTCTTAGAGATGTTGGGAATTGCAGTTCAGCAACATCGAGAGGGGTAACCAGTTGCCTCCTCTTGTTCTAGCTGCTTTAAAAGCAGATAACAGGAATTTCCTGTTTAGCTTATCTGCAAGGTTGACTTTGAACACCTTAATAAGTCAGTGTTCAAACAAAGGAGGGTGGAAGGTGATATAAAAACCCAGGATTTAACTACTTTGCTGTGGATATCTGTGCCCTGCAGAATCTTCAACAAGGTGAAAAGTCGGAGCGCTCACATGAAAAGCCATGCCGAGCAGGAGAAAAAGGCCGCAGCTCTGAAACTGCGAGAGGAGGAGGCAGCAGCGGCAGCTGCCGCAGCGGCTGCAGCAGCATCAGCACACAGTAGAGCTCAGCGCGAAGAAAGTGGGAGCGGTCATGGGAGCAGCAGCGGCAGCAGTAGCTCGGATGAAGACGGCGATGTTTAGCCCAGGACCTGCAGAGGTTGAGGGCCTGGTCCTGACTGCTCCAGCCTTGCTTCTACTTCTTTTCCTTCTTGCTTGAACCGTACTGGTAGATTTTTAAAGGAAAAAAAAAAATAGTGACCACGAAAATCTCTATTTTTTTAAAAAAAACAACCAACCAAACATTTTATGGATTGTTTTATTTATAAATAACTTTCCGTATCTACTTACTGAGTGGAAGTCTGTTTTCCTTCAGCTCCTGAAATTGCCAGGAATCATGGCATAAGCCTTAAGTATCTTACCCATTGCTGAGAGAGAAATGTGTCGAATCCTCTGAATTATTGAATTACTTTGTGTGTAAATTCAAGGATCCATATAGCGTTCTTCATATACTTCTTTCTTTCAACTCCCAAGTTTGCTTTGTGGCTTGGAGCTATTCACGTTTTCTTTTGTCTCCTTCATACAAGAGTTTTTGTTTCTCCAGCTGGTAGATTATCCAGAGTCTGTGAGTAAACTCTCTAGGGTCAGTGAAGAGACTATTGCTTTTAAGATATGGCTCTTTTAAGAGTGGACATATTATAGTTAGTATTTGTTTGGAACTACCCCTATTATGTTGAGTTTTTAAAAAGTCACATAAAGTTGTTCATGTATGTCTCCAGAGTTGGCCAAAAGAATTAGTGATGAGTTCTGGATACTGCGCCTCCATAGTTCTGTGATAGAACAAACAACTTTGCTTGCAGAAGAATCCATATATGATTTGGGGTTAATGAGATTGAGGTAGATTTCTGCCCAAATTATTAAAGAGACACAGTTAGGAGAAGATGATGACTTTTATCCATGGCATTATTCTGCCGGGGGATAGCATTCATTCATCAGAGTCCATTTGCAATAACCATTCTTATTCCAAACCTGAGCATGTAAGTTGAAGAATCCTCTGGAGCAGATTTGAGGGGGAGGGCAGGAAAACAACTGGAAGTCCAGTATGAGTGAAAACAGCTGGCATACAGTTTGATACTGTAGCCCAATGGATTAGATAACTAGTGGTCCATCATGAAAGTGCATTCTTCTTTACCTGAATAGACTTGAGTGTAATTTTGCTTAATTGTCCATTTGAATGCTTCAACTGGTCTACAAAGGAATAGCTGCCAATTTTTTTTAACAGTTATGATATTTATTTTCCCCGCCCTTTTTTTTTATATATAAAAATGCATGGTTTGCAAAGGCAGATTGAGTATTCTCAAGATAATAGAAGTAAGGATCATGCATTGATTTATATGTATTTGTACCCTCAGGACTACCTCTTCTGCTGAGGTATTTGCCAACTAAATGACAGTTTCATTTAGATGTTCTGCACTGTACCCGGATCCAGATATCTAAAGTCAAGAACCTAAAGTCAAATGTGTGGAAAAAAACCAAAAGTATTTAGAAATGGTGCACCAAGCCAAATTTACCTAAGACTTTGTGCTTCTGCACGAAGCAGCAAGTATTTGCAATTATCTTAAGACATATAGGCAGTTATCTACACATTGCGACAGTAAAGAGCAACTCTCCGTCTGTTTGGTAGTAGAAGGAAAAGGAGAGTGCAGCAGAGGACAGAAAAATAATGCTTAGCAGGGGCACCTACTTGCTTATAACTGCTTGCTTATAACTTTCAAATTCTCTTGTCTGCAGAAAATACAGTGTTTATTCAGCTGTAAATGGTAAAGCCCTGAAAAATAAGTCTTCTAAAGCCACAAGGGTCATGAAAGCAAAGAACTGCATTCATAATCTACCGAAGAACCTTTATTGAATAAACCATGCTGGGATTGCTCTCCAGCAGGGTTTTTTTTTTCTTTTTTCCTAGAACCAGTTCAAGACTCAAGTTTTTAGAAGTTTACTTAGAAATTTATTGAAAAGCTAGAAGTTTTAAAATTGATTCCCAGCCATAGAACAAGATTGAAAGTCTTTTGGAGAAAGGCCAAATCAGAGCGATTGCAGCAAGCCATAGTTGGGTTGCCCAGACAACTAGATAGTAATTAATCCTACCAGCTGCTGGATGTATTCTGCCTGCTGAGTTACATGATTAGCGGAATTTTTTATGGAGCAACATTTACTATATAAGTTTACTAGTACAGCTACAAGATTACATATTTCAAATACCTCTATTCATAGCACAAAACTAAACCACTATCAGAACATGCAAAGAATTTGCATTCTGAATGTTGAAAATAAGTTTTAGCCTTCTTTCCTAATATGCCAAGCTAAGTTGCTGTTCATGTGGAGGAATGCTGAAATTGACTGTCTCTTACTTGCAATCTGAGGCAGAAGCAATCCCAGGAGCCGATCATGTGAACCTGTTGTTTGAAGAACAGAGCAGGTACTCTGCATGCAGGAGGTCTCTATTTGGATTCAAGATTATCCAGTAACAGAGCTAGGAAGCCAATCTCCTGAGTGTTAGAAGGGATGTTCTCAGGCCATTGTTGCTGCTTAGTACTCACTGAGCTAAGTAGACAAACAGCATAATGGATTATACAGAATTTTTTAAAATGGTCAAAATCTCATGATGCAGACACTTTAAACCAGTGGTTCTCAACCTGTGGGTCGGGACCCCATTTGGGGTCGATCGACCATTTCACGGGGGTCGCCAAGCAAGGCTGTCCGCCATTTTTTTTGTCCGCCTTTTTTTCCCCTTTTCCGGCGGGTGCCTTACCTCCCTTGGGCTGGGCCAGCTGGTGGTCGGCCTGCTCCGTCTCTGCCGCTTGCCAGCTACGCCTCGGCCGGCGCAGGGGGCAGAACCACACATGTGCGGCGCTCCCGGGCAGGGAAAGTCCTCGACTTACGACCAGTTGGGTAGTCCTCGACTTACGACCGGTTTAGTCCTCGACTTACGACCGGTTGGGGGTCGCGGCATTAAAAAGGTTGAGAACCACTGCTTTAAACCTTTTTCTCCCCATAACGTATGGATAATGCCAGTCTGCCTCTAAAGTGAGTTCTTCCAGTGTATTTAAAAAACAGCCTTCAATTAAAGGTAATTACTTTCTTTTTACCCTGCTTCAGAGCTACAATTGGAACTTCATTATTTTTGCACTGTGTCAATGATGTTCTTCCAGATCATAATTTTGCACAAATTTTAGCATTTTATATACAATATAATGAAGCAAAAGCAATGCAACCAGGTTTTTGACTGCATTTTCAAAAATAGCTGGTCTCAAATCATGTTTTTCTTTGCACTTAGACTGTGTGAATTCCAGCCCAAACAGGAAAAATATCTTGATTAAATAATTAACTTGAGATCTTGAGAAAGGCAACATTTGCTTCTCCAACTGTTCAGAAAGGAAGAGCATTGCTGCCTTGAAATTCAGCATTAAATTTAATCAATGTCATATGTTAAGAGAGAATATATATATTTTTGGAATGATCAAAGTATCCAAATGGTATTTTTTTAGGGAAAAAAAGGGATGTGTATTGAACAAATTACAAAAGTATTTTGTTCCTGGATGGAACATGTTCTTCCCAAATATAATTGCTACAATCCAGCACAGATGCACTTTGCGATTCATTGTGTGGCATTTTATAGCTATTAAAGACTTATAAATAGGATTCCTAAAATTGTATTTATATCACATCAGTAATAATGCATCAGTGAACCTACCTATCAACTAATTTTTGCAATAGATAATATTCATGGGAAGTACATGTGGGAATAACTTTGGATGCACTTTGAAAGGCACAATCCAGTAGTTTATCATGACTATCCAGTTCACATAAATGGGAATTACGGTAATTCATTTTTCATACTATATCATAAGATAAAAAATGGTTAATTTGCTTCTTTAGGCCACAGTGAAATTGACTTTTCTATACTGCCGCTTTTTCCTTCTTTCATATAGACTAGAGCATATATTTGGACAGGGAAGGAATGCAGTTTTTGCATGTATGCAAATATAAGCAAGCAGTCTGATGGGGAGTTAAGAGATAAAAGTTGAGAAATGCTGCCTTCTTCCTCCTTTGTGAAGCTGGGCAGAAGAAGCGGTGATGGTCTAGAACAGGGGTGTCAAACTGCTGGCCCGCGGGCCGGACGCGTCATCCGGAAGCACACCCACCCCATTGCCGGCAATGGCAAAACTGTCCCGATACGTTGCACAACGTCACCGAGTTTGACATGTCTGGTCTAGAATATGATGTTCTGAAATATTAGCTTACAGCTGATGGGCGGGAAGGTCACATCCTGACCTGAGATGGATTTCATTGGTCATGGCACTATGCTGCAGATTTGTGCATATATATATATAAATACACAAATCACAATCACATATGTGATTTCCAGGTACATACTTAAACTAAAGGTGTGTCTGAATTGAAGGCTCGTTATAGAACCAGCTTAGTTCAGCAGGGTAGACAGTGTCATGTTAATTGCTGGGTGAAATATACTAATTTAATCGATCTCATAATAGTCCTGATATTGGAGCTCTTTTTCTTCTTCCTGAGTATTTTGTAGCCCAAATGTATTTTCCACTTTTTTTCTACTAAAGTACACTCTTACTAACCTGGAATATCCCATTTCTGATTATTAGCCAGTTCATAAAACTCTTTCGTTTTCTTATACCAAGGTAACTTTAGGTGAGAGAACCTTTATAAATCCACAGATTTTCATTTCACACAATTTTACAAGTCCATTCTTCCTCAGATATTTTCACATTAATAAACTTCCCTGTTATGCAGAGATCTTTTTCTCACTAAAGATGGTAGATGGATTCACACATTGCATTAAAATCATAATTGCTTTGGTTAGGGAGTTGGGTGGCATACACATTTAATAAATAAAATTAATATTTATTTTAAATATAATTGTTTAAACATAACAAGTTAAAATTAGTCTTGTAAATGAGCAAAGTTATGGCTTATTCATCTGATTCTTGATTTATTTCCATTTAAATATTTCTTGTCCTATAACTTCATGAAATGTTTAAACGATACACAAATAAACCAGAGACGTGTCAGGAAATCACAAGTAAACCATGCACGATTATTTATGCATCACAGTTCCTAGGTTGCTACTTGTAAGTAAACAATCATATCATAATTTTAATGTGATGTGTGAGGTCAGCAGCTAAATGCAAACCTACATTAGATTCTTAATGATAAATGTATATGAATAAACATGGCTTGAAATTTTTTTCTTTCTGTTCATAATGTAAAATGCATGGCACTTAAGACACTGAATACTCAACTCTACTACTCAGCTGCAGCTGATAGGTCTATTATGGAATAACTTTATATTGCAAGTGTAATCAACATTAATGGAAAAATACTTCATTTTGAAACACTTTGATATGGTAGATGCAATTACTTTACATCAAGCACAACTATATTGAAGGTTCTGACAGCGTGATTAGTAATGCTGCAAAAAGGGAGTTGGAAGCCTTTATTATAGGCGTTTATTGTCTATGATTGCTATATTTGCAAATGAGCATTTGTTAGTAATACACAGTTGGATAATCTCATTTAGAAACTGTGGACTTAAATTCAGTGGACTTCTAGTGATCTAATCCATGCAGTTTTCTTGGCAGAAATACCAAAGTGATTTTCCATTCCCATCTTCTGGAATGCTAGTTCAACATTCCAGTCTAGTCTACAATTCCAGTATTAACTATGATTGACCTTGGAGATTAACAAAGATTAGCTAGGGATGAGGTTCTTCTGTTCTCTTTGAAACTTCTGAGTGGACTTCTGAGCGTAAGATAGTTGAAGATGCCAATTAAAGTTCCTTTAGTCATCAATCATCTTTAAATCTAGTTTTAATTAGGCTGTCCCTCCCTTTGCATAATCACTAAATCACTGATGTAGGTGGAGAACTGCAATTCAGCATTTTGCTTGCTTTGCCCATAATATAATCTGACCCATTTCCCCATTTTTGTTGCTTTCTGTTTGCAAGAAGAGTATCTGGAAATGTATCACTCTAATATGTCTGGAAAACAAAGTCTGCCACAGCCCCCCCCCCCCGCCCCGATTTTCTAAATGTTTGCATCCCAATACTTGCCATTGTGCCTCTACTATCTTCTCAGATATATGGCCTTCTGCTGTGACTCACTGGCTCAATTTTTTTCAGAAGAAATAGAAACTGCACAGATGCTTCCCCCCCCCCCCCCCCCGATCAATTATAATTTTAATCCCACATATGTTATTGTGCTGAATTCCTCCAGAGCCGAGTTTGGTGTTCATTTCAGGAAACTATTCAGAATTTCCTGCCCAAATTGTATAGAAATGAGTGAAGTTTCAGACAGGTTGTGGCCCTAATCTTCAGCTGCTTCCATTTCTTTTTTTCTGTTTTGTCTCCTTTCCTTTTTGGAACGTGAGATTTTATATCAACAGCTGAAGCTATAAAAATCCCCACCTGCTTGTATTCAGATAAATTTGTGCGAGACGGTGTGTATATATGTATGTATGTATGTAAAATAACAATGTGCTTTCAATATGCTTTGTTGAAAGAAAATCTAGTTGCATATTTACGTTTCATGTTATCCTCCCAATGTTCAAATTTAGTATAAGTTTTTTTGTATTTAATGCTGAAGTTTTCTTGATGTACAGTACAGAAACGGTCTTGTTTTCTTGTAATTATTGTATAAATGCTTTTAATATAGAGCTTTTATTTTAACAAATGAGCAGGAATTGCCTTTTGTGTATTTGCTGCACCTTTTCAAAAGACTGTTACATATTAAAATATTGTACATACAAAAAAGTATTATATACCTCTTATGTATAAATGTGATAGATCAGACAATTTATTTTTGTGTTTTTTTTACAAACTATTAATACACTAAAAGTCTTGCTGATGTGATTTAATGTACTTGTAACTTATTTACTTCTGGAGGTTCCATTATATCTTTTTAAACCTTTTTTTAATTAAATAAGGTTTAAAAGCAGCTTTTGTAATAAGTTCTTTTTTTAATTTAATGTTTTGAAATAAGAGGGTGGTTTGTTTTTTCTTGACTACCATGGTGCATTTCTGCCTGGTGTAATTAAATAAGATCTGTGTGCTGCAAAGGTTGTGTACTATTTTTGTATATGAGCTTGTGGATCCATTCTACGGTGAACTGGCAAAGAATGGAAATGTCCCTGCATTGGATTGCCCACTGAATTAAAAAGTTGGACCCAGTGAAAAGTCTAGCACCTCTGGGTTAGGCCAATGCAGGATTTTTTTTTAATTTTTTTTT